>NC_092214.1:15605336-15758955 GCF_043381705.1 Parasteatoda tepidariorum | reverse complement strand
TATATATATATATATAATTATTATAGATAACTATTATTATACATAATAAATTGGAAAATTTAATTTTCATTTCCTCTAGTAGTTAGACAACTTTTAATTGTTTTGAATTATTCAATTTTCGATATAAACTAAGTACAAATAAATAAATCACAGAGTAAAATATTAAAATTAAAATTGCAACCGATAAAGCGCATTGACTTAGAAAATATTTTAAAATATGGAGAAACACAAATCTAAAAAAAATATTATTAAATCCTTAGAAAAAATTTTAAAAAAATGTTTTTGCAAATGCACCTATAAATTGTCTTTACTAACAAGCATAAGAGTCAGAAAAATCTTTACTAAACCTTTTTAAATTCTTTACTAGTACAAAGGATTGAAAAATATTAATACTCCAATATAAAAAAGGTCTTGCAGGTATAAATAGTATTTCTGAAGAACTAAGACTGAAAGAACTTAAAAAGTTTAAAGACATCTCATTTCCTAACTGATTTCACACAAGCAATGTCACTTTTCATTTAAATTTAACATGTCTTTCTCAGTAACCATCGTAACAAACGTATCTTAATATTTATCTCCCACGAAGACAAGACTTAGGAGAACACTCTCTCACATGTAACTTGAGTTGAAGAATTGTTATGGTGTCCTGCAGAGTTATGTAATTCACATGAAAAAGCGCTACTTTGATTAATTTTTCATTTATTTATATTATTTTTAGTTTAAACACTTAAATACATCTTATATAAATATGAAATTAAAAAGCACATAAGTTCGAAAATCGAAAAGTCTTAAAGAAACTTAAATCGAAAATTTTAGAAACCTAAATTGATTTATTTAATTTTTATCCGGTAGTAAATTCCTTTAAATTATCAAATTCAACCTGAAGGAAATTTTTAAGAAGCACATGTGCGTACAAATGTTTAAAAATTGAAATCGTAAAATTTTAAGTTTAAAAATAATTTCTTGCAAATAAATTAAAGAAAGGAGAAAAAAATAATAGTCTAACGTCACACAGGCGACGTTACTTACAAGCAGGAACTAATATAGGGCATTACAAGCAAGGAGGAAAAGAAAACGCAAGCATTGAGGCAAAAGCGAAAAACTCTCAGTATATTACTTTATATAAATAAACTTTAAGCCCTATAATTGAAATAATTATAAGAAAAGGGCATACTTGGTTTAGATTCCGTCAAAAAATAATAATAAATAGCCATTGACGTATTATTTGGTAACCTTTTGGGAGCGTATAAAAATACATCAAAGTTTTAAAACTTATTAACTCCAAAACTAGTTCAAAAGTTGTTAAAAGGATAAGTAAATACAAAAAAAAATTTTTTTTTTACTGTGATTTATTTATACTCCACATTTAAAAAAAAAACATCTATATAAACTATTTAATCACTCCAAAACTAATTGGAAATTTATAAAAACTGAGGCGAATTATTCATTTTCAGAAACTATACGAGTGCTTAGCTTCAAAGCAATAATAATTCTCCAGCTCGCAATTTTTGCTATACTGGTTTACCCCACGAAAAACAGCAATTTTCATCTTTGGCACAAAATAACTCAATAACTGAGAACTACATCAACAATATTTCGTAAAACCAATTTTTTTTTAAACATTGCTCGGTAAATATGTAAAGTCTCATATTATTCTAACAAATAGTTTTTGAAGTATAACGAGGAAAGCACAGTCGCTGAAATTTTATTTGAAAGAGCCCTGATGATTACATAAACTTTTTTTTTTAACGTAGAAAGAAACGATATTTTCCTAAAGAAAATATAACACTTCATTTTCTGAATTTAAAGCATCTATAGAGCAATCTGTCTCAGATTTCGAAGCTATTTGCAATGAATTGCCGAATTCAGGTTGCCATCGTGAGTTGGAGCATTTCATCAACTATTATCAATATATCAATATAAATTATAAAAGATATTAGAGTATAAAATTACTTATTTTTACGGACAAATATTAATCGACCCAATATTTTGATTTTTGGCTGCTTTGTAGACGATCTGCCCCAAATTGTGAAGCGATCTGAAATCAATTTCGTGAGCAGTTCTGGCGATATGCTTGGCAAGAAGAGGGGGAAGCCTCTAATATAATTAATATATAATATATTAAAGAATAAAAGCTGAAGTATTAAACAAGATGAAGTGGATGCAGTGAGCGAAGCGATCTGTAAGGATTGGACAGCGATAGCGAGCAGGAGAGTGACATAGTTTAGTGAAATTTATTAGCAGTGGAATTATATCTGTTGTCAGTGAATTGAAGATGAACAATAAGTCTTAATTTGCTTATATTTCTAATTACTTTTTAAACAATTATATTGTGAAAATTGCGTTTCTTTCTTTTTCTATGAACGGATATTATCAATCTACTTCAACGGTTTGATTTTTTACTTCTCTATCAACAATCTGTCCCCCAGGAAAGCGAAGCAATCTGAAATCAACTCCGGGGTTAATAAGTTCCAGGGGCTGGCGAGTGATAGCGAGCATTTTCTACAAAATGTAAATAGTAACCAGATGGATCAGGGATTAGAATCCCCTTGTCGTCAAGCTAACTGTGGGAGGTTTTCGTGATTTTCCTCTCCGTGAAAAGCGAATGCGGATTAGTTCCATCAAAACAATCCTCCACCAAAGCAAATTTCTCCGAATACTTTATTCAGGAGTTCCCTCGTCTTCTAGATTGGGTTCAAAATTACTAGGTTATGGAGTTGAACAGTGGTAAGAAAAATGTGAATAGTTTATTATTATTATTATTGCCGCATATTCCTAAGCAAAGCGATAGAGATTTTATTTTCTTAATAATGATTCTGATCTACTAAAATTAAGTAAAAAAAATAAAAAAAAAAATTAGTTTCTACTTTAAAATATATATTAGAAATTTTAAATCATTTCTTTTTAATTCTTAAAAATATTTAAATTTTTAAAGTGAATATATTTTCCAGCATAAAATCTAAGAGTAAAGTAGAGCTCGATATTTTTAAAATAGATTATAGTCATTTAAATAATTTTTAACAAATTACAAATTAGGAGAAACTGAAAATTTTAAATATCATCTTGACCTATAACTTTAACCTGGACCATCCATCAAGAAAAATCATGCTTTAAAATTTAAAAATTGAATGATATTGTCTTAAAAAAGTTTTAAGAGAACTTCTCTAATAATAAAAGACTCAAATAAGACAACTATTGAACTTAAATAGATAACTCATTGTTAAATAATTACAGGAATTATTGCATTTGACATTTAAAAAAAAGTAAATAAATATTTTCTTAACTCACCAAAAAAGGGACTAGATGGTCGGAAGAAAAGTATTTTTTAGGAGCTCAAGCAAAACTCTTATAACAGAATGATCATAAAGTTAGTTTCGTCTTCCTTGTTATTTCATTTGAAGTGTTAAGTTGAACTCCTCTCTTATTATCAAATCTAAAAAGACCCCCCAGATAATCTCCATAGGAAGAAATAAGAAATTTCCTTTTGGAATTCGGACAAAACACATGCCATGCCATGGGACAGAAAGGGCAACACTTTCCAGGACATTTGAATTTTCGAGATTTTCCTCTCCATGTAATGCAAATGCGGATTAGTTCCATCAAAAAGTCCTCCACGAAAGCAAATTACTCCTAATACTTGATCCAGGTGTTTCCTTGTCTTCTGGACTTGGTTCAAAATTACAAGACTACGTAGTTGAACATTAGTAGTCGTAAACCCTAAACTGGGTCGGTTGTTCAACGACGGTTATAAAATATAGGGAAGTTAAAATCAGTTAAAGATAGATAATTTGAGAAGGGATTAAGAAAACTCACTTCAGGACAGTATGTAAAGTTATCTACAAATCATAAGTTTCCCCAAATTGGGTCGGCTGTTCAATAATAATATAAAAATAGAATAATTAATATAAAAAACGGATAATATAAAAAACGGTTAATATAAAAAAACGGAAGGAACATTTTGTTTCCGATAAAATCAAACAAAATTGATCAAGCAGGTGGGATGTTTGTTACTATAGGAACACTGTGACCTTCGACCTTTTTGCCCCCCTCCCCATTGTGGCTAGACCTTAGAGGAGGGTCGGAGAAAAAAAAAAACGATGTGAAAAGGGTGAACGATGAAATGAAATTTTATTTCAAATCATACATTTATAACTATTTTTTTCCTAAAAAGCTAAGATTCAATGTAAAATTAATGCCATTTCTTTTTCTTCTTTTAATTTATTTCAACAAAAAGTAATCATGTTGAAGGGTGCTGCAGAATAGGTCCTGGTATCCCGGTGGGCCAGTCCATCCCTGGGTGATCATGGGACAAATTTGGAGAGGAAACATTTATAAGAATGCACAGTCTAACGTGAAAGCACGGCAAAAGAGGACTAATATGTTCTTATACACAATCAAGGTACCTCAATACAGTATTCACAAAATTGAAATCTCCAACAGCAATTTATATTTAGTAGCGATCATGTAGAAAAGGCTGAAATTCAGATGCATCGGTTTGCCCGCCTCACTACCGCCCTCTATACCTCTGCAATGACATTGTATTATTATGATAATATTACTCTTAATGAATTTATTATTAATGAATTAATATTACTATTAATGGTCAAAATTGTGAACATTTATTGTATAGCTGCAAAGAAGCACTTAATATAAATTATTTTTTTCGTGTTTTTTTTAATTTTTAGAATAAGCAAGAGGAAGATTTAGATGGTAGTAGATTAATTCAGCGATATAATTTTATTTAATTTTCTGCAAAGTTGTGAAGCAGTAAGCCATAAAACAATAGTATTATAATGTTATTTACCACGCATTATTTGCGTAACAATACGGAAATACTAAATAAAATTATATCACCGAATTCTGTAACCATCCATTTTCCTCCCTCTTACTCCAAATTATATTTTGTGAATGAATATTTCACATTTAACTAAAAAATAATACCTTAACTTTTATTGATAATTCTTTAAATTTTTTATGCAAAGAGTTTTCTGATAAATTTTGGATCATTAATCATTTTCAGGTGTTTATTTTTAATTTTAAATGTATTTTAATTTTCATTTATTTACTTATTTATTTGAAAATGAATCAATTTTATCAAAATTTAAATTGAATTTGTTAGTTTAAATATCATGTTTTGTAAAAGCCCTTACTCTTATATCTCCTTTTACTCTAGTCGTTTGTAATTTTATAATTATCGTACATTATTCCCATTCTGATAAAAACCACACTATAGAGTTGTAAAGTCTTTTGAATTGAGTGGAAATTTTAACTTTGAAATAATAAAAAATAAATTTTATAATATTGTCATTTATTCCCAAAGAATAAAACTGTAACTCTAAACCCATTTTTAAAGATTTATTCAAGGTAAAGTATTGTTTGAACTTTAAAATTGTCATTTTTATAATAATTGTAATAATAAGGAAAATAATTTTAAAATAACCAAATTACTTACTGCTATAAATTTTCTTCCACTTCTTTTTTCCCTGAAATTAAATGAAGAAATTCTTACATAATTTTAGAAATTTTTTGAGGGGGTGAAACCAGAAAAGCATCTAATATATTAAAATTGTCAATGATTTTGTTAAAATAATTTTATGTGGGCACAACAGAAAATTTTTAATAATTCGATAATTATTTAATTAATTAATCTTATTTAATTAATCTTCGCCAAAAAATGTACATAACACTTAAATTACGAAACCAAAAAAAAAAGAAAAAAGTAGTGAACATTGTGCTTTATCTAAATTAAATTTGAACAAACACATGTAATTGCATTTCTTTATCATCGTTTCAGAAAAATTCCGTTTCTAGCTAATAGTTAAAAAGCCGTTATTTTATAAGCATATCCTTAACTAACTACAATACTTATTATTTATTGTTAGACAACACGTTTTAACACGGAAGTCACCTACTATGCGCGAAATACTCATTGTCATAATGAATCCAATTCATAATATTTGATTAGATACATGATCAATTAATTATTAGCACTTAAATGCTTTGATTAAGAGGTCAAGATTATGAAGTACACTGAATGTTTTTATAACACCATCCTCTCAAACACAGTACTCTTTGGAGTGCTTTATTACTTTTCTAACTGATTTTTAGCTGAAGGAAAAACACTACCTACGATACTAATTTAATGTTTTATGCAACTATTATTGAAATTTAGAAAGTTTAAAAAAATTACTAAAATATAAATACATTTTGAAGTGATTCATTCTAGTTGCTGGCCACAACCAATATGGCGATGAAAATAATCGTAAAGAACTCAACACTTGAAAAAGTATTTTATCTTTCGAAGAGGAATTTACTTCCAGTAATATTTTTTGGCATAAAATTGCATTGGTGAAAAATGATATTTTATGGGATATTTTAATTTGTTGTATTTTTTTCATAAATGAAATTTTATTTATTAATAATATGAATTGTCCATAGTTAATGAAATAGAAAGTTGAATCGAATATTATTTGATTTCATATAACATTAGATGGGAAGCATTTATTGTTACGGGGTTTCTAAAAAATACATGTATGCTCCCCTCCTATTGAATTTTCTCAGTTGAGATATTGTTTTTCAGGAAAAACAGTGTTGGATGTGAAGTGGAGTGGATCACCATGTGCACAAAACGCCGTCCTACCTCCGTCCTCATTTCCTTTGACGTTTCCACCTGTAGACAGTAAACCCATCCTCTTTCAATAGATGTGTATATGATTTAATAATAAAAACTTTCATCCTTTCTTCTTTTAAAATTATTTTAGCAACACTCTTTAGCATTTTAAAGGATCACCTATTTTTATGATCATTTCTACTCCTTTTCTATGGAATATCTATTTATTTTCAAGTCATGGAAATCTCTTGAAATATCCAGAGATGCCCATAGGAGGATAATAAGGGGGAAAGTGTTCATGGCTATTTTGGGGGATTTTTTTAAAAATATTTTGTACTATTTTGTAGTTTTAAAACTTCAAATTTTATATTTAAGAAATTTTTTTGATTTTTTTTAAATAGTCATTTTTCATTATTTGGGGAATCAAGTTTATTAAAGTTATATCTAAGTTATTAATACTCATATTTAAGTTATTAATTGGGTATTTAAGTCTGTTTTTGTGGGGGTGATATTTTTCGAATTTTTGTTTTTTAGTGAGAATTATTCTTTTAGTCATTTTACCTTCAACTCAAAATTTATGTAATAAAAGGAACACATTTATTTATAACCAGTGCATTTTTTGAACTGAAACAATAATTTAAATTTTTCTTTTGGAGGGGGAGGATATTTTTTACAGCCTTTTTTGGACAGATTATTACCTTGATCATTTTTAATACATCTTTATTACATTCGAAAAAAATGTTGAACTTTTAAAAATTTGTACGTAACATGCACTGATGTTTTCCTTCTGCCTCTCCTTTCAAAGATTATATTAAGAATAAAACTCTTCAAGAATTGGAAAGTAATTAACAATATTGATTACTTAGAGGATCTTACTAGGGGTACACTGAATATAATGTAAGAAGCTAAACAGAGAAACCTGTTATACCACTTCACTTAATCAACCAATTCTATTGTTTCACAATTTTATTTTATTTTATATAACAACATTATCTATAACAATTTGTTCAGCAAAAAATGCTCTAAGCAAAGTTTAACTTATAATAAAACTTTTGTTTGAGAATCGGTATTTTTATAGGGAAAAAAAAAGGAAAAAAGTTCGGAATAACAGAAAATAAAGCGCAACAAAAAAGGAGAACTATCTCAAACAGAACATCTCAAAGCCAAATTGACCCTGTAAATATTATGAATTAATTATACATTAAATTAATTAATACTTGCTGTTTCTGACAACGTTTGTATTTCGAGATTTGTAATCAAAAACTAAGACTCCATTGAGAGCACATTTGACTTTTGCCTCTTACGTGATTGAACTTTCATATTTTGGCCGCTTTAGGAATGTGTCGTGGTGAACTTGTTAATAAAATGTTCAGTTCAATGGCGCTTTTAATGGATGATAATAAAAATTGCAGCTTTGTTATCGTTGTTTTAGCAATTAAAATATTCGATTGAGAGCCAATGCATTTAGTTTTGCTAAAAAATCTTTTTCGCTAAAAGGAAACGAACTTCAACTGTTATAAATTCATTTTTAAAAGAATACACAAATCTCAAACAGTAAATATTACATTTTCAGGCAAAAAGTAAACTTTAAAAAAATTATTTATCGTATTGGTACTATTGAAGAATTAAAAGACTGCATAACCAAGTAAATGTTACATTACGTTTAAAAAAAAATCAGCCTTTCATTCATATGATATATTTAATTGGGGTTGATAATTAAAATTGACTTTTGACTGCTAATTAGTTTTATTGAAATCTTTTAAGCCTAGTTGAAATATTTTTTGCCGTTAAAAATTTTTCGTTTATTATATTTAGACGCAAGATTTGAGATATAACTTGTCTAGGCTTTAAATATCAGTACACTAACATATGATTTATGTACGTTTAATGCATCTAACCACTGTTGGTGCCTAACGACTCGCCATTGAGAATTTGATTTATTCTTATAAATTTCATGATATCTTCATTTATAGCGTAATAATATACAGTTAAAGAACTTAAAATTTGAATTTAAAAAATATAATGGTTATTGTTAATATTTCGCAACAAAAAGTTTTAGTATTATAATTTAATAAATTTAAATGTCTTTTAATAAAAATGTCGTTTTTACGAACAAACATATTACGTTATATATGTATATATGTGTAACGTTAAATGTATATATAGTTATGTTATATATATGTATTCATAATAAAAGAAACTTGACTCTGGCTTTTTGCATTTTTCTTTAAAAAAAAGCTTTGTTTAAAATGTTTACTTTTATCACCAAGTTTTTTGGGAAACCTGTTTATTATGTTCGTAATGCATGATTTCTTATCAGCGAAATACAATTGTTTTGTTTTAAATAAAATTTTATGATAGCAGAGTTGTCAAAACAGTAAGTAAATTTCCATCAAGTCTTTTAAAAGGTGATGCATAAAACATTTCATTAAATAATGTGTAAATTTAATTTAGATAAAAACAAATATTGATATTTAATGCATTTTTCTTTTCTGAAATAATTAGATAATTTTTTTAGCAAAGAGTTCTGCTTTAGAACATAGTAACTTTAAATAATTATCGAATTGTTAAAAATTTCTGATGGGCCCAAGTAAAATTATTTTTGTAATATAAAAAATTATTGACAATTTTTAAAATATTAACTGCTTTCCTGGTTTCATTCCATGAAAAGATGTCTACGGGTGCCGATGGTTCTTGTTTCAGGTTTTTTTTTCTTTTCTTTTTAAGGTAAAATTTCAGATACTGAAAAAAATAATAATAATAAAGTTACGCATTTCACTATTTAATTTTAGTGAAACAAGAATTAAAAGAGAATTTATGGAAAAAAGTAATTTTTAAAAAAGTTATTTTCTTTTATAATCACAATTATTTCAAAAATGAAACTTTAAGAATTCAAGCAATAAATTAATTTAATCTAGAATAAATCTTTAAATAAAGCTAGTTTTAATTTATAAAAACAAATAATGGCATATACTTATATTTTAAGATGGTAAGAACAAAGAAATACTTTTGTTTGAGAAGTATTTGTAAAGAGACATTTTGCACACAAAGATGCGCGTTTCCTTTGAAATAATGGTCATTGATTAGAGTACCTACTTGATTAATGTAAGAAGATTTCTGTGCTAAGTTTTGGCAAGAACTAGGCCCCATCTTTCGGCATGCTCTATTTATTATTTTAGTTTTTTTTTCCAGATCTGGGCAATAAGATTTCTATTGGTAAGATTTTAAAAAATGCCAATATGAAAATATCCCCCCTAATACCCACAAATTTTTAGGTGCCTAAATGAAGGGAGTTAGTGATAAGGTCTATTAAAAAAGTAATAACATTTAATTAAATATTTTAAAGATCTATGATTCTGTTTGCTTTTGTAATTCTAAAAAATATTTTCATTCTTTTCCAACTAAGTTTAATAAAAACCATTTGTTTAAAATAGATTAAATTTAATTATATCAAATAATAATTTATATAATTTGTATTGCAAAGAATAAAAACTGATTAAAAAATTAATTTAGTAGTTTATTTGTGTTAATATTTATTAATTCTGTGAAATTAAGATATATTATATACATATATAAAAGGATTCAACTGTTTCGCTAAATGCAACCTCTTTGTCCACTAGCTTTGAATAGCTTCAATTTGTCATCACAATTTTGATCCTCCGCAAAAAAAACAAAACAGCTATGCTTTGATAAATCAAGGAACTACACGTAAAATCGAGCTATTCACATTCGAATAGTTCATTGAGGTTCGATACCGCACACTGTCTCCTTGCAGATTGATGATAGTCACACACCTGCTCATTGACCGCTAATTTTGGTGATCTATTTTGTCCTGGTAGTAGTGAAACCTCTTGGTGCAAGTAATTTCCTCGTGATAGTAAAATTATGAACTAACAACCAACTAATCCAAATGACCTAAAATTTTCTGGAAAAAAGTGATTGTAATAGTAGTAGGTACAGATATTGCTTTTCACCTTCTTCAGGACCATGATCACATAGTATATGTGAAGGGGTTAATGACAAGTGTTGAATAATATACTGCACACTATATGTTTCATCATTTATTAACAAAGGTAGGATTTTTAAATACAATATTTTTAATCATCAACAAGTATTAGTATCATAAATATAACAATAGGGATAACCCTAAACTTAAAGAGAAAATTTTTTTTGAATGCACCATTAAATCTCACTTTTTTAAGCTCATAGAATGTATATTTGTACTATATTTATTTTGAATCCAAATTGTCCTCAAAAACATCTTCTTCTACAATGTCATCTTGGATTTTGTTGCCTCTTGACTCCACACCTTTAGTCTCTAAATAAATAATGGAAAATTGATTCAAATATAAAACACTCAGAAACTGCACTTAAAATTATACCATAAGCCTGGCTTAAAAGAATTATCATTGGTTCAAGTCAACAGCATTCAAATAAGCAAGTTATTTGATTATAAGAGGAGTCCATTAATCAATCTTAAAAGTTTTTAATAAATTTTCTTTGACATTATATATAATACATCATATAATGTTTTGAGGAAATCATTTTAACGATGAATAAAATGTTATAATTGGAACTGTTAGTCATAAAATAAAAATGACATTTAAATTTATATAAAAATAAATCAATACTAATGAAATAGACACAATTTACTTGAAATCAGTATTTACGTGGCTACCATTTATTTCACTTTCAAAGAAACTCTGCTTTGACAGACAATTGACTGAACAATTTTCTACTTCTTACATTACCATATATTTTAAAATTTGCGCGAGAGAAGTGTGACAAAGAGGGTTTGAAAATGACCTTGTTTACTATATTGCTGTTAATAAGATTTGATTAATTCTTAAAATGCCCAGATACTTGTTTGGAGTGGGAAATAGGTAGGAAGTCGTCATTTCAGAGGCAACATATTATATACTCATCTTCAGATAAGAGAGATCATTTTTCATAAAAAACAGCAAGAATGATAGGAATTTGTACTTATCATAAGAGATTAAAAAACAGCTTTCAATTACTCTTAAATATAGACAAAATATAATGACAAAGTTAAATTAATTTATAAAACGTATGTGAATTTTTCTCTATAGCAGTAGAAGCTAGGATCAAAAAAACTTTCGAAAATGAATATTTCTTGAAAAAAAAGAACATCAAAGTTTGTCATTTAAACATGAATAAAACATATGGCTTCCCTATAATTTTTTTTTAAAAGAAAATTATATTTATATTCTATAAAAAATCCTAATTTTTCACCAATAAATATAAGCTATTACTAAAATTAGCTTTAAAAAGTCATAATCAACTATCAGCAAAAATACAGTTATCAAAACAGTCCAATAAAAATTCAGAAATATTTAAAAATAGCAAAAAGCTTTAAGTCATAACCAAATACTTTAAAATTCTTGTGAACAAATTGTGCTAAACTTTTTTTCTGAAATGTAGAGTACCTAAATGAGTTTTGTATCATTTTTTCGAAACAGAATTAGTGACAGTAGTTGTTAGTTGTTTCAAATTTTCATTATTTAAAGTATTACAATTTAATTCTTATTAAAACTAAAAAAATTTCAAAATGACAACATTTAGATGAATTTCAAAGAAAACTGATTAATTAATAATCCCCGAATTCAATATTTCATTGAAACTTGTCAATTATTAACTGAGATCAATTTTAAATAAAAGAAAGAGATGGGTAAAAATTTTGAAGCTACAAGCTACATCTCACAAAATTTGTTATCGTATCAAATGGAAATAGTAAATCGTAATAGTATCAAATATATAATAAAGAATGACCCTATAACTTTTAAATAAGGAAAAGTAAAAATAGTTTTTTTTTTTTTGTAATAAATCCTTGAAAAAAAAGGTTTAGTAAATAGCATGACTCCTTTCCGAAAAGAAAAAAAAAGAAGCAGAACTATCCACTTGAATTTAGAATGAGCACAACATGATATTAATTTTATGATGTTAATGTATATTTTTAATAAATGAAGGCTTAATGCTTTTAATTTCAAAGCAAAATTGAGTGAAGTTTTTTTTTAAAATGGAGTTTTAGGGGTTTTTATTTGGAAAAAAAAGTTTGAAAACTGTCCCACAGAAGGAACCAACACCTCTAAATTTGATACTTCCATGTCTGTAAGCAATCGATCTTCTCTCTGTTGTTATAGACATTAGATTAATGATTTTAGTGGAAGAACCAGGTAAGTTACCTTTTTAAAAAGGAAAGCTTATCTGAAGAAAGCTATCTCAAGGAATGCTTATTTTTACTCAGTGGAAGAACCAGGTTAGTGACATTATTCGAGCAATCTTTAAGTGGAAGAACAAGATAATTGACTTAGCAACAAAGAGTCAACAAGCAACCTTAGAAAATCATTCACTTGGTATTGAATGCTAAACACGTAAGAAGAAAATGGAAAACGTGAAACAGCCGCTTCCATACTTTAAGGAGCAAAGTATCTATAGATTCTTTTAGAACCAATAATTAAAAAATAGACAGAAAAATATAGCCTTAAAATTTCTTTGACACATAATTTAATTGTTTCAGTTTTGCAATACTTCGCGTTTTGCAATACAAGGTGTTTCAGACACACTGTCTTGTTAATGAATTTATTTTGTTTACTGAGCAAAGTCTCGTTAAAAATAAATATTATTTTGCGCTTACGTAACTTTTTCAGTAAATTATTATTTTTATTACTAACTGAATACATGTTTTTTTTGGGGGTGGAAAAATTAACAAATAAATTGGTAATGATTGAAATCATGAAGTTGTGTGTAAATAAAAGAGATACTGACACAAGTTAAAACAATTCCAGTTTTTTTAAATTTCTTATTTGTTACTCTTTCTGATAGCTGTACGCTATTAGATTAATAAAAACTTGTTTTAGGAAATTCATCTGATAAAAAAAATAAGATCAATGACATTCCGTATTATTATTGGTCAAAGCCAAATCCTGATGGTCAAAAATTTCAATAATAAATTATTTTTTCCAATACTTATCCCAATCAGTGGGGTCATAAAAACCTATTTCTAAAGTACCTAAAGTAGGTATTGTGGTGCCTATATTAGTACAAGTTAAAACAGCACCAATTAACATAAGTAATACCTATAACCCCCCATAAAAATTTTGATATTTTTAATTTGAAAATAACAAGAGTACACACAATCAAAACACTTCATGTTAACTTCAAAATTTTATGTGCACATCTTATATATTTGACAAAAATAATTTTCATAACTTTTTCCCAAAAATCAGCATGGCTGAGGGGAGACAGATTAAGTTTACATCTGTTTAAATCAGAGATAAATGGCTAATGGCCACCAGCAGAGATAGTATTACTGATGCAAATTATACTTAGTAAAAGACAGATCAAAGTTTCATTGGCTTAAGGCTAAATATGAGAGGTTTTTGTGATTTTAACCTCTATTTTGGGCAAATGTTCACTATTTTCACTTAAAAATTCTTCTCAAAAGTAAATGTGATCTGTTTCTTTAATCAAGTGTTCTCGTCTAAATTTAAGGCTAAGAAGTTGAAAATGAAAAAATGCCGCATGTGCACCAAGTGGATTTGATATACAATGCCAAAAGCTTGTGAAATGGTTTCTTGAAATATGAAAAAAATGTGTCATGCAGCCAATCATCATCATACGACTTACCTCAATGGAAAACAAGAAAAACAGTTTTAGAAACACTTTTATAAATTTTTTAAAAAAATTCTTTTTTTGTGCATAAAACTGCTAATTTTTAATAAAAAATAAAAAAAATTAAAATCGTTTAATTTTTTTCAACAGCTATATATATTTTTTTTATATTAAAACTAATAAAATATTTTTATTCAGTCATAGACATAATTTTGTTAGAAACAAATTGATCTAACATTTTAATCAGAATTGGCATAAAATTTCATTTTGAAACAATAATTTAACCGAGAAATATGATCACCAATCTAAGTGATAAATATGATTAAACTTCTACTGATTGAATGCTGAGATCACGCTGCCTCTGAATCAGTTTGGACAATTTACAGACAAACAAGGCTAGATAATAAAATGATAAACTAAGCTAGATAAACAAGGCTTAATGCCAATTTTCACCAAACTAAAATTGCCAAAATTTTATTTCGTGAATATGAGCCTAAAGATATGTTTAAGTACATTTAATTTAGTTTTTCGAGCATAATATATTTGTAGAAAAATATTAAAAATCCTTTTAAAAAAAACAAAATGCTACATACAAAAATCATTAAAAAGCTTTTTTATGAAAGAATTACGATCAAATAAATAAACCCGAAAAGTTTCCAGGTTATGTCATGACTAATATACTAAAAAAAAATGAGCAAAGTAACAAAAACAAGAATCAAATAAACTTTAAAGCGCATTTAGAAAAATTCTCTAAAATGTTACTTACCTGGTTCATCAATTAAGCACTTCTAACATAAAATGAAATCTTTCTTTAGAAAAAAAAATTCTCATTTTTTAACAAAAAAATCATAATAAGATCATACCAAAAAGAGCCCTTTAAAGAATGCAAATACAAATATGTGAACTTTGATTATCACACTGAATAGTGTTTTTGAGAAGATTATAAATAAACTTTTTAATGATCCACAAATCACCCTCATCAAATTGTGTCAATCAACTGTTGTGCTTTGTTTACATGTAATTATAATGTTACAATTCTCAGCAAATCCCTGGATAGAGATACTTCTTGAATGCAAAGTCAGAATAATTTATTTGTATTTCTTACCCTTCAACTTGTTTGCAGTTTTGTTTTTCATAAGAATTATAAGCATCGGTTTCAGTTACGATAGTTTTAATAGGTAAATGTGCTTATAAGTACATAAGCATTGCATATTTCCACCTTTTTCGTTTATGCTAATGCTAAATACAGTTGTTAAATTATTTGTCACTAACCACTTTTTATTCCTTATTTTCAATAAATTATGATTATGAAAAATATTTACTAATATCTTTCAAAACGTAAATGTCAAAGTTGTTGTTAGAACTTTGTAAAACTAGCTTTTGCTTTGTGTCATCAACAAATACTATTGGTGTTTTCAGAAGAGAACAGACTATGTCTATGCAACAAGATGGCATGAAAGTATCTGACATTTACAAACAACTGAAAAATTCAAATAGAAGCATAAGGATATATAAAGCATATTTAAATAAACATAGCAAAAACGATTCAACATCAAGTAGGCACAGACACAAGAAAATAACAAAATGTAATAACAGATAATTGAAGTGGATTGTGAGAGAAAAAAGAATAGTGGAATTTAAATTTAAAAAAAGAAAGCAGAAATACTAAAATAATATTAAAATAAAATAAAAATATAAATAACCTCTATCTTTATTCTGGCAAAAGCTCTTAATAAAAGATTGGAATTTTTCATCCTCTTCTCGTTCTGATCCAGCAAGGGCATAAACTACTGCAAAAGGAGGAGGATGTTCTTCATTTTCAGGTATTCCAATCCTTGCAACCTCTAGTTTTTCAAGCTTGTTTTTCATTACTCTCATGCTGTGCATTAAAACTTCCTTTTCATCTTCTAGTGCACTCACACGCATTTCCAGGCGTGAGCATGTACTTTTTAAACTTGCACGTGATGCTTCCAAATTATGCATGCGTGAGTACGCAACCTGAAAAATTTATAATTTAAAAATATAAACCTTCATTTATAAAATCTTCACAAGCGTTCCGTGGGATAAAGGTTTGATTCTTAACCATGTCATCTCTAAGGACATGGGATTTTCACCCCATGTAAATTTTTTAATTTCCTTCTAAAAAAGCAGTTTTGAAAATAATACTCTCTGAAATCTTCACTATTTAGGATCAAGGATTTAAGAAACTTTGTTTACAGTTTTGGTGTACATTTTAAATTAAAAATTTATAATAAACCTAATTTACTATAAAATGTATGAATCCTTTGCCTGTTTAAAGCTTTTACTACAATATGTCACATAAAGTAAAAAAAATGAGACAGAACGATTATGTTTTGTACAAAGAATGTCCAAATCTATCTAATTAATTTTCATTTCAATGAGGAAGATTAAATGGCAGATTTCAAATCACAATGAGTGAAATTGTAGTTTACAGTTTAATTTTCGAAATATCTATTTTATTAACATAAAATATAAGCTTGTTTTATAAAGGGTTATTTCAGTTTAAAATCAAATTATTACTGGTTTACATTATTTTTTCTCTTTGTATAAAAAGAAATTTTCTTCATTTTTTTCTAAAAATTAATAATAAATCAACCTTGGAACTAAATGATTGGTGAATGTGCACAAACAAATCATAAAATTCCCAAACCACACTATATGATTTGTAAATCATGGTAATCACTGTTTGATTTGAAAATTGCATTAAATTCAATTACAATGTATGATTCGGAATTGAGCAAATAGGTATCATGATTGTTTGTAAATCACATTAATGAGAACTGTCCTGAGTGATTCATAAATTACGTTAAAATGTTTGCATAAATGCATATCTTAATTAGCAGTTTTTTAATTGAGTTTTTCTGTTTTTACTCTGCGTATTGCTTACTTGTACTTTTGTGTAATTGAAGCAAGCATTATAAATCATTTAAGGATTCTTTGCATAAAGCTTGTCAGATTATCAAGAATCCTAAAAATTCAATGAAAGGGTGATTAATCTCAGTCTAACATGCTATTATAAATTGAGCTAAATATTACTTGTTATTTGTCTGATACAAAGTGATGGGATAGCACTTGAGAAGAAAAATTGCTTCTATCTGATCAGGTGGTACTTAAATTAAGGAGTTGCATACCTTCAGTATCTTTAAATTATACAAAAAAGGTTACTCTTAATTTTTCTTATTAAAAACTATCAATTAAGCTTTTTTTGGCAATTTTTTACTAAACACAATGTATTGATTTCAATGTAATATTTCAATTAATGAGTTAAAACTTATAAATGTAATAAAATGAAGGGGAAAAAAAGAATTTAAAAAATTTATTTAGAAAAAACAAAAAATTCAATTAAATGATGTTATGAGTTATTACAGGTTAAATAAACAGGACTTTTAAATAAACAGAATTGATTGAATGTTGTCCTAAAATAAGTTTTTTTTTCTTCTTAAGAGCTGCCAGTAACCACAGAAGTATCTCAAAAATGGGGGGGGGCTCTCTCCCTTGTCTGTGTATATTTGTGTGTGTATACATAGATAGATACTACTGCATCAATTTGTAGCGGGACAATTCATTATAAGCACTATTCGCTGCAGCGACAATTCACCATGAGCACAACTCGCCCCGAAGATAATTCATGATTGGATAGAATAAATACCAAATTTATAATGGCTGGTTGGGAAGGATGCAGGGGTATGTAGAGCTTCACAGGGAACCATTTTCATATGATGACTTCTATGATTGTTTGTATCTAACATAATGAGCAAAAAGATGCACAGTGAAAATTACGAGAAATTCGTAACTCATGTTTTTTTTTCTAAAACATTGCACAAATGCAAAAAAAAAAATTTGGGTCAGAATTTAATTTATTTAGCTCACTAAAACTTTCAAACAAGCATAAAAAATTAAACCGTGTTTATTTAATAAGTTTTAGAGAACTCAAAAAGTTTTTAAAAGGTGGGTTGTTATATTTTAAAGTTTTCATTAATTTTAAGTGCGAAGCACAATCAAAAGATATAAAACGATTTTAAAACTTTAATGCAATTTTTATGCTGACTACTAAAATTAGCAACTTTTCCAAAAGTGTTCTGAATTTCAAAAATTTAATTTTTTTGATCCAAACACTGCTAGGGTGTGCCCATGTGTAAAGATGGTGTCAAAGCTGATAAAACTGCACCATGTAACTTGCATTACAAATGCCATTAACAAATATACTACAGCAGGGAAGACATTTACGCGCTATAGCGCGTAAAATACGCAAAAAATTGAAATCGGACGCAAAAAAATGATCGCTACGCGTCCCGCGGGACGCGTAAATTTTTGAAGAAAGTTTATAAATTTCACGACTTTTTAATCTTTGATATCGAAACATTTTAATAAAATCGAAAAATTCTGACGCAAAAAATAAATCTGTATGCATCCTCGGTATAAAAAAAAAAAAAACCCTGTCTCCAGAGTTAGACCAACACATGTTAGACACACAGGTGGGAAACCAGTTCTATGACTCAAAATGTTGACCATTATAGCAGGAAACATCCTACAAGACTTTCCCCCCAAACTTCTTTTCTCTGCTGAAAACAGTGACGTCATCGGAACTGAGGGACGCAGGTGTTATTGAATGGGGGGGAAATGACCGTACCGGATTTAAGTGACCTCGAATGAGCAAGTAGAAAGAAAGAGGTTGAAGGGGTGGGAAAAATTGAAGGGGTTTATTTTCAAAATATCATAGTACACACGTAGAAGATTAGGGTTGATTGGTTATTTAATACCTACGTCATGCAATCACATTTTTAGTGGCCCCTTACCCTTTATTTTCGAAGGAGGTACTTACGCACCGTTATATTAAGCTATATGTTACTTTTAGTTCAGTTAGAGTCAAACATTTTTAATGACCTGACCTACGCATCCAAACTTTTAATTTTGTTTTATAATTAATACATGTGCAATAATTAAACGATGCCTAAAGTACGTAACTTTAATATTAGGTGGAAAACTGAATTTAATTGGTTAGTCTACGAAAATGGTAAAATGTTTTGTGATATATGCCGCAAGGCACGAATAAAAAATGCATTCACCACTGGCTGTGAGAATTTTCAACGTAGCGCACTAGTCCGGCATATTGACACATCGGGAAAAGACTCTTCTGCTCATCATTTACGTGCTCTTAATATATTAGAACAGCAACGGTCTTTTAAAGTGTCATCTGAAAAACAAATTGCTAATTGTGTTCAAGATTATTCACAAATGCGAACGGTCTATTGGATGGCTAAAGAAGAAATAGCAGAAGCTAAGTTCCCCGCATTAATTGAATTGCAGGTAAGTTTTTATTTTAATTATTAAAGAATTATAATTTACAAAAATTTTTATGTTTATACAAGTAANATACAGTGAACTCTCACTTATGCACCGGTGTAAGGGGCCAAGAGAAAAAAGCGCATAAGTGAAAGAGGCGCATAAGTGAAAAACTTCAAAATTCTAAAACGCAACGCAAATTGCAGTGACAACATGAATAGATATGTTTCTAAAGATTTAATGTTAATATTTATACTGTTTTGGTATTTACTATAATTATACAAAAGAAAAAATTTAACATACCTTAAGACAATTTATTTTCTTATAAAATAATCTTAATACATGTTTGTATTTGTTTTCGCCGACGTTATTCGAAAACAGTTTTTTCCAGTTCATATAAATGGGATAAGGGGGTGTTTCAAAAGCAAAAATAAATTGTAAATAGTCAGGAATAGTGTCTAAAGCTTTCAATACTGCTGTGTGATTTGGAGAAACTTTATCATCTCGTCAGTATCATCCACTACGTTCTCATCATTCACAAGTTTTAGCTAGATATAAATGAACAGTTCTTCATGAAAAATTTGAGTTTTATGGGAGGGGGTGAAACATATCGCATGATAAATTTCTAAGAAAAATACTTGACGTCATAATATGCTGCACAATAAGTTGTTCAAGTATTTCTCTCACTAAACAGATCACCTCCTTTTATGTACTCATAATGTCCATCTGACTGCAAGTAAGTGATCGCGGTCTCTTTCATCTTTCGTATTCCAGGTGTCTTCTTTTTCTAGAAAACAGCATGGGGGTAAAACTAACCTCTGGACAAGAGGAATTGGTCATTTTCTGAAAGATGAATGGGCTTTCATTGTTGTTGGTGTAAAAGATAAGACACCGTATTCAAAATTTTAGAAAGAATCTCTTTCCAGAAACAGCAAAAATGAAAAGGTCACAGGGGGAAGCAAATTCAATAGAATCTAACAACATATATTTCTTTTTATCTGTAACAAGGATTGCTCATTTGCTTCATTTTTAATTTAAAACATTTTTTTTTAAAAGAAAAAATATTTGAAGGATTAAAAAATTAAAATGCCAGCCAAAAATTTCGGCGCATAATTGAAAAATTTATTTTTAAAGTGACGCATAAACAAAGGCAATCATTATTTTCCTATCTAATGTACTGGGACCTATAAAAATCGTCATATAAATGAAAAAGGTGCATAAAAGAGGTGGTGCATAAGTGAGAGATCACTGTAATTATATAAAAAATTTTAAATTTCATACTATATTTACTTATTGGAAGCAGGTGCTGCCATAAAAAAATAGCCTGAATCAAAAGTGCATGCAGAAAAACGAAACTTCACAGCACTCTCGCAATTACCATTTTAATGGTTAAAATTTGTATATGAGAGAATTTAAGAAAATGAAAATCATAATTGCGATATAAAAGGCGAAATTTAGAAAAGGTACTAAATTGAAACTTTGTATGCATTTACCACTTGAAATGAAATTAATTTTAATACTATGAGAAACTAACTTAATATTTTACATAAATTATATGCAAAGTTTAGTTAAGGATTGTTATAATTTATAAAGTGAATTTAGAAGATAACTTATAAAAAATATTATTAACTATGACCTTTCATTTATAAAATGAGAGGGGGCTAAAACCATTTCTGGCCTCAGGTTCCCCCCTCCCTCCGAGTGCAGTATCAATTATAATTAAAAAAGAAAGAAATTTTGAACATCTCAATTCTTTGATCCTAAATGTAAAACATTTTTTAAAAAAAAGCAAAAAACAATTTTTTGTTTCACACAAAGAAACAAAGAACCCACTTTATTATTTTTCTAAAAAAAAAAACATGGTTTTAAAATAAAGTCTAAAATCCAACTTCCAAATAATGCAATAACCATAAAATCAGTTATGATTACCATGCTGAATTTTTCAAAATATTAATATGAGGACAAAATTGGTGCTTTATGTTATGCAAAAGTGAAAATGTCTCTTTCTTAAATGACTTTTGCATTATTCTGTAAAATAAGGGAAGGCATAATAAAAATGATTCAAAACAAACTAAAATAAATTCTGTAATAACTCACTAGAGTTGTGATATTTTTAATAAAAATATATATTTAAAATAAATAAAGCATTTAAAATATTCAAAAAATTTGTTATATTGAATAGTTTTTTTTTTTTTAAATTTTATAGAGACGGTTTAGGCTAAATATAATTGTGATAGTATTAGTATAAATAAATATTAAAAAATCAAATAATATTTTCAAAATGTTCACAGTATTTGCTACTTTCTAAAATGACCTGTTCAAACTACATTAGTATGACAAATAAATAAAAGTTATAAAATAAATGAGAGACCTGCAGTTGTTCCATCAACTCCATATTTTGAGCCTTAAGAGCTTTATTTGTTGACCTAACATTTTGCAACTCAGCACTGTTGTTGAACTGTGTCTGAACCATTTCTTCCACAAGAACATGGTATTCAACTTCATATGCATGAAGCTGGCGACTAATGTCCAAGTTAAAAACCTATTAAAAAATTTCAATTACTCAAAAGTCTTTTCATGTAGTTTAAGATGCTAATCTATTACAATATATACATGCATGTATGAATATATATATACATGTATATATACATATATGTATACATATATACGTACATATATATCTACACATATATATCTACACATATATATACATACCATGCCATGGAACGCCATACCATGGGATGGGAGAAATCTTACATAAAAAATCTCTTTCATCTCTTTTATACTAATTTAAAAGAAAGAAAATATGAGTTTAGACAAACCTAGAGTAAGTCATGAAGTTGAAAAATGTATTTCGGAATCTAGAACTGAAAAAAAGTATCAAAATATGAAACTATTGGAAGAGAACTTCATTGTGTAAACCTAAGTTATCTTCTCATATTTTATTTTTATTTTGACGTTTTAAAAATTTCTTTTCAGTATTTGAAAATGCCTTGCTTAATCTAGGTTTGTCTGAACTCACTTTTTTATACTTTTAATTTTAAATTAGTTATGGAGGTGAAAGAGAATTTGGAACGAAAAGTTTCTCCCATGATATGGTGCTCCCTTAAAAACACAATGCAGCATTAAATGAAATATAGGATGAAAATATTTTAAATGAATTTTAAGTATTTTTTGCTAAAATATTTTTTGACGCAAAAAAATGCATCTTGAAAAATATTAGAAAAATAAAGGAAAACATAATGCTTTATGATTTTGTTTGCTTTGGTTACAGAATTAAATAATGCAAAATTTTCAATAGAATTAAAAAAATAAAAAAATTTGTTTTAAGCCAGGCAATTCTGGTATATGCTGATACATATAATGAAACATGCTTCTTTGCTTTGTTTGTAAGAGTTTATTATTCAGTCTATTTTCCAAAAAAAAAAAAAAAGGAATTATTATAATTGGTGTATTAAAATTAATGAGCAGTACTGTAGTCTAATCAGTGCAGATTAAATCCTCAGTGCTAGTTTATAGTTGTTAGAAATGAAATAAAAATTTTAATTACTTAAACAATTATTTAAGTTATGTTTTTGTAAAATGGACTGATCTTGCATTATCAACAGTCTGTACAAAGATCTTTAAGCTGATATTCATAATCTAATATCTTTTCATGAGGATCTTTTCATTTTATTTTAATTTGAAAAGCACAATGGGAAGTACTAATGCAATATTTTACAAATTTGTAGGATTCTCATAATTCATGAAGTTGTGTTGTAGGTTGTGAATTCAATGACACACAAGAAATCAATAACTAGTTAGGCGGAAGTAGAAGACTTTCCATAAAAGTCCTGAGCAATCTAAGATGTGTTCAGTTGAAGCTCTGTAATGATGGCATTTAGGGTAAGGTGGTTAGATCTTTCTGCCTCAGAATATAATAGGCACTTAATGTGGCATGAGAAGCTGGTGTTGGACCTCCAGTCACAAGGAAGTATTAGAGATAGACCCGGTTTTCTACCCTTATATCAGTGATGTTGTGGAGATCAGGCAATCCAATTTTGTGCTTTTATTGGGAAAAGTATCTTTGTGAGTCAGCTTTACAGAAGAGGGAGAGAGAAACCTTCTTAAGCAAGGCTGTCAGCCATTTCTTTCCCATTTCTTCTTTTTGATCATAATTCATTCAATATATTATTAGAAAATTATAGATATATTTTTAAAAAAATTTAATTTTTTTAAAAATATATCTATAATTTTTTTCAGCGGCATTTAATTTTAAATGATTGCATAAAGACAACTGCGATCTAAAGTAAATAATTGACTATTGATTGGGTCTAAATATAATTACAAATGCAGAAATCTTTTTCAAGAAAACTGCTTAAATTTTTATCACTCAAAACCTTTTGAACTCTTCCACATAATCCAAGGGTTCCGCAGAACACTTGTTAGGAACCATTGGTAAATGTAATAATTACAAATTAACTCCATTTTGATTGGTAATTTATTTGCTAGAGAAATTTTGGTGCATGAAAGTCTCATTCTTTACAAATCTCTAAATATTTACATTCT
This sequence comes from Parasteatoda tepidariorum, assembly GCF_043381705.1. Classification (NCBI taxonomy): domain Eukaryota; kingdom Metazoa; phylum Arthropoda; class Arachnida; order Araneae; family Theridiidae; genus Parasteatoda; species Parasteatoda tepidariorum. Next base: position 15,734,861 of record NC_092214.1, on the reverse strand, counting down.
CATAAGAAACCAGTTTTTTTAAAATCTACTGCAATATTTACAAAAAATTTGTTTGTTTTCATAACTAATATATTTTTATTACAGTTTTTTAAACTAATGTTTAAAGTCAATTTACAACATTACAACATTTCTGGGCATCAGAGCCAATTTTTAGGAATGAGCTTGTTTTAGAAAGGAAACTAGGAAAGCAGTTTTTTGCTTTTGTGTAAAAGTTACTAAAATATTAGGTACCAGCTTCTATTTTTTGGGCAATTAGGTGCCTGGGAATTGTATAACCCTACTTATATCCATTCTACAAAGAAATTGTCTTAACTGTAAATAGCTTAGTTTGGCATTTATAAATCTTATATAATTTAACTAAAAGATAATTTAAATGAAAAACTATTGAAATAAAAAATTTAACATTAAATTAATATGTCACACCTGCAACGCTTCTTAAACAGCAATTATGGAAATAATTATTAAACAGCAATATATTTTTGAATTTAGTTTTTATGTACTTATTATCTTTTATATTAGTAAGAAGTAGAATAAAACTGTCTTCTTAAATTATATTTTTTTCACGGCTCTTGTTCATTCAAGTATTCTAGAGGTGTCAATTAGTTCTTGGACTCATAATGTAAACTTAATAAATTCTCCTTAAAATTTTCTATATAATTTATGTACAGATATTTTTTGTTACTGCCTACAAATTCTTTTTGTAAGTGATTTTATGTATTTATTTCACTCTACTTCAGTTTTTTCCCTGTTTCTAAAACAAATTCAAATTGTCGGTAAATAAGGATAAATATATAATTTTGTTATTCAATTGATGTACATTTGAGTATTTTATATTTAATTGCATATTTTTATTGTGCATGTTTATGTATAAAATTTTTATAAAAGTAAATGATAACATCATTTAAAAATTTTAAAATAGAAATTAAACATTTTAATGGTAAAATGTTACAAAATGCAATATTATGTGGTTAGTTTTGAATATACTAATGAAGATGACATGCTTTTAATTTTCAATCTATGATTTTGAATAATTATCAACAAAATGAATACATAGAATGATAAGAATAAGAGAAGTTAAATATTACTTTCAAATACCATTAAAATTTTTATTTCATGCTGATGACAATCGTTTCTGCAAACATTTTAGTTTTTCCATGATTGTAGTCCATGATAAAATCATGTCTTGTGATTTTTCTAACTGACAAGAATGAACGAAAATTTAATAGGACAATCAGGTTATTATACATAGGGAAATATGTGTGAGTTCAAGGTTTAAAATTAGTTGGTTTGCAATTACAAAATTTAGTAGTAAGGCTGTCTAATTCATATTTTAGTTTCAAACTTTTTGTACCAAATTTGAAATTCCATTTTCTTATTTACTCCCCCTTTATGTAAAATTATACCAAGAGTTCTATTAGACTGAAAGGAAATTAACAAGCTATTTATTGTTATATATGTTTAAATGTGCTTTATTAATTTTTTTAAAAAATGCAATCTATGCATTTTGATATTTCAACAATCTTACAATTTATTGAAAAATATTTTTTTAACTTAATTTTTTATTTGAATTGACGGCTTTGTAATTTAAAGTGATAAATGTTATAAATTACTAATGTATAGGAGAAAATGGTATAAAAATTTATAAGTGATTGTTTCTTTCACTGGTTTCCAGAACTTATTTTGCCAATTAAAGTAAACTAAGTGGGTCACATATAAATTTAGAAATGTTTTTCTGCTCCTTTCAGGGTCTTCTTTCCATTTTCTTAATTATCATCATATTGATACTATTTTACTATTTAATGTTTTAAAAAGCCAAAATGATTCTAAGTATCTAACATATCTGATACTGATGAGTTGTTTAAACTGATGTTCACGACTTAAATATCATACATTTTTATTAAGATTTTTATTAGTTCTTTTGCTTTTATACATTTAAAATATTTTATTAAGAAATTATTACCTCTACCTTATGGGTCACAAAATAAAATGATGCATATTCATTATCTTATTTTCACTTCAAAACAACCAAAACATTAAAAAACTATTATGAATGAAATCTTTTTTGCTTTTCTTGTATGTTTCATCGTAATTTACTGATACAAATTTGGGAATATTAATATAAGAATAATACTTTCAACTATGCGAGTTCCAGCAACAAAAACTAGTTAATGTATATAAATGAAAAAGTTTTTTTTTTTAATGTTAAAAGCAGATATAAAATATTTAAAAAAGATTCAAGCATTTTTTAAAAATTAAAAATAGTAATATACCTGAGAAAAAATAATCTCCATTTGTAGAGTATCCACAGATGGCAAAGAAGATTTAAGAAAATTCATACAAGATTCAAAACTGTCACATGACATAATGTAATCTTTATAATTTCCCATTAACAAGAGTGAAATTTTGAAGACAACTTCGATTCCATATAAAAATATAAGGTCTAAAACAAAATAAATACAATTAAAATTCATAACAGTTATAAAGGAAAACTAATAATTTTAAATTATAACTCACCAAAGAGTCGGGCAACAAAACCAAAGGGAAACTGCGAGGCAAACAATGTCAGAAACCATGGGGCAGCATATAATGTGGGTGAGATATCCAATTTCTCAAGATGGTCATAAAGATCACGATAACTGTCATGAATTAACCGTGACAACTGATACATTTGTATCTGTTAAAGAAAGGTTTGGAACTATAAAAACATTCAATTCACTTTAAAAATATAAATGATTAGGAAATATTATATGAATAATACGATATAAAAGAATTTGAACTAAAAGGTTTTAGTTTCAATTTAAAAAAAAATAGTGTTTTGGTATCCTTATAATTGGTGCCACCTCCTCGAAAAAAAAAAGAGAGAAGGGGCAAAATGCCCCACAAAAATATAAGTCCAATATTAGTAGCCTATAAGAAAAATTAGAAAATAATTTATTCTCATAAATACAGAACAATAATTCTGATATGATTTATTACACTAACAAAATAACCATATTAATAACATTTGTCAGCCATGAGTAGATAGTAAACACAGTCAAAGAGCTAATCAAAACATTGCAATTGAAAAACATACTTAATACACTAAAAAATTAAGTATTAAAAAGTGTTTTCAATAAAGCAACTGAACACGTGATCAAGCTCTCACCAATTAATATTGATGCTGATCAAAACAAATGAGGAATAAAAAACTTTAAGACAATCTTCAAAGTGTTTTCTAATCCTTATTTGAAAAGTAAACTGGCATGCAAGAAACACATTTTATTTGAAATTGAAAATGTAATGTAACTAATTTGTACTACACTTAATAAATAAATTTAGTTTATTTTCTCTTGTACTGGATATAAGAAACCAATTATTTGAAATAGATTAGAAGAAAACTATATTGAACCCACATGAGAATAAAGATATAATAATGGAAAGTGTTAAAGAATAAACTCACTTGAAAAGCTACCATATCAGTTTTATACTGCCTTCTTAAGCCTAAGTCAAACATAAGATACTTCATCATGGAAAAAGCTTGATCTTCTGGCATCTAAAATAAAAACTTAATTTAAATCAAAATTTTATTCATATACTTATTGTATATAAATGAAATTTAAAAAATGTAGAAAAGCACTAATATCATATAAAACAGAAATAAGACCATTTTGGCTGTATAATTAAGCTAATTCTCAATTTATTTTAATTATATTGTTCCAGCCAGTAAGTACAAACTTAAAGCTCTAATCCTTTTGGATCTGACTTTGGTTCAAGTCCAAACGCATCATGTTCCTGATGTTTTTAAAAGATATCAGGTAGAGAAGAAAATCAACTGAGTTTAAGACAATGTATTACGTGTAATCTAGTAAATAGTATTCGTAAAGAGTTTATTAAATTTCAAGTTTTTGACTAATGTTTTATCATGTTATCAGTCAGAGAATACATTTTATTCCCAGTTAACAATGCTGTTATGGATTCACTACAGATATAAATTTCATACTTGAAAGAAAATAATCAAACTTTCAATATCTGAATAATACACTAAGACCATGTCTAACGTATTTTTACTATAGTTAGTTACTCACATAAATTTTTCTACTTTAATGAGAATCGATAATATCAAATTTTTTGCTAATATTTCAGTCATTATGACCTAGCTAATGGCATTAAATGATTGATTGATTGAATGTAGGGTTTAGTGGCACAAGGTCCAAATGAGGACATGCTGCGCCAAACAGTTCGGTAAAATAGTTTAAGAGTCTAAGTGCATGCAAATTTAATTGTAGCACAATTATAACTGATAAAATAGTACTAATAAGTGAGTAAGACAAGATTAATGATTTAAATAAAATCAGATAAAAGGTATGAATAATGTACAGTAAGTAAAATGTACGAAGGTGATAGGATATTTACAAAAGAGTATAAAACAGTAGACGTGTTAAAACTTTTATATGAAGTTAAAAATACCAATGACACGTAAAAATGCTGAAATCAAGTCAAAGTTAAAACACAGTAAAATTTTGTGAGACAACTAAAATGGTAAAAAGTGAATAAAGTCATAAATAAAGTAAAACTTATATACAATTTAAAATGCCAATAGCACATAAAAATGCAAAAATTTTAGGATGATGAGAGTCACCTAAGAAATCTCCCATAGATAAAATAGNTTTTTAGAAAATCTGAATTTTTGATAAAAAAGCTGAAATTTAAGAGATAAAAGTGAAAAAAGCGGAAATCCGCTAAAAAGCGGAAAAATCTCATCCCTGAGGAAATGGTTCCAAATTTGATTTAGTAGAGTGCAATTTATTATTCACTTTGTTATCCCACTGTTGCTGCAATAAAGATTTTATATACTTTTTAATATGCATTTTTATATCTGAGAATGGTATAGATAAGTTTAGGGCAGTAGTAGCAGATCGCGCTGCTGTATCGACTGAATCATTGCCTGGGATTCCAACATGACTTGGACTGATGGCATTGAAAGCTAACCTAGCTAATGCACATTTTAGATTATTTATCTCGTACTATGAGGGGAAATTGGAAATCACAAGATATAATTACCTTCATTCTGAAGCAACTAGTTTGAGCAGAAGATCCATATTTTTTCATTAAAATTTTTTTTAAAGACTTTATGATATTACAAATATACAATGCTTGGCAATTGCTAAGGAACAGTTACATTTTTTGGCGTGGTTAGAGCGGAATGCATCAAACAGGTTTCTGTTCATGCAAATCAACTTGATTTTATTGCTGTGAGATGGTTCTGGAAAAATAGTTATACCAGTAGTAATTGCAAGGACTATAGCTGCTGCTGGTCTGCTTAAGAGTGACATTTCTGTTCCGTTTCACCACTTCAGAAACATATAGTTACTCTGGAGGTGTGGTGCTACTACCACGACCCCTGGCATGCTATGTATAGCATTTCCACCTTCAGCGGTATTCTTTAGTTACAAGATGACACTCTTATTACCGCAGAAGCAGTGGTAACATTTTGACCACTTCTGTAAGAACTGATCGTCCACGATTGTAAGAACTCAAATGATATCTTGCTAACATCTTGCACTTAATTATTGCAACACCACGCTGAATTTCACAGAAATAAGTGCAGAAACCTATGGCGCTATTTTGGTTAAATACCTAAAGTAAGAATTTTCAAATGAAGGGAGAGATTGTGTTCATCACACCCTCCGCGCTTGATTTACTGTTATTTGTCTGCTATCAAGAATGCTACTTTGAAAAAATCAGTTGTGCCTTAGCAATTGACAATTATATGAAAACTGATTTTCGTAATGTTGTGCAGTTTTCAAGATAAAAAGTCTAAAAATTTTGGGCTTCTTTTTTTTTAAAAGGGTTAACAACTAAATATGACTATTTTTAAAAAAATTTTAAAAGCTTAAAGTATGGCAATATTCTCTGACCTTTGATTTTTGGTACAAATTTTTGTGCAAAAAATGGTTTAATTAAACTATCAACTGGACGGCCAAAATAAGGTGCATCTTTGAGGTAACTTGGCAGGCCACTCATAAGAGGTTCTTTCAGCTATGGCCATTAAAAATGCCTTATGCAACACAGATACCACAAGCAATTTTTGTGGCCTGAGAACCACCTAAAGGAAGTTAAAAGAAGGTGTCAGAATCAAAGAGTTAAAAGCTAAAGGAAGGTGTCAGATATCCTCATTTTTCTCAACCAATTCAATCCTAATTTTTCTCAACTTATTCTATTTAATTGATCTGAAAATTAACTTAAGTAATCTTGAAGATAAAACATAGATTTTGGTAGAATGAAACTGAGATTCTGGTAAAATAAAACATCCACTTTCAAATGCTTTAAAACATTATGCTAAAAACTTTTAATGACATTTGAAAGGTTAAAAATTTATAAAAATTTGCACGAACTTTATAGAATTAAAAATAGTATTACTCACATGCAAAAGAAGTATTCCTGCTACAAAACTAAGTCCTTGACAATAACCAACTTCTTTATCGAGCAGTGAATACGCTTTCAAAAGGTTAAATAAAGATAATTGTCCTGCTCCTAATGTTTGTGAAAAAAATGGATGGTTTGGAAATGTTCTTCCTAAAATAATAAATAAAAAATTTTAACATAATTATTTCTTAGAAATTTAAACAATAAAATACATTCAATTTTAACAATAGCTTGCGAATCTCTATGTATAAATAAACCAGGTATTCTCAAAATAACTGATGAATTCATAAAAAAAAAAAAAATAAGAGATAAAATTGTATGTGTTTCTGTGTTCTGCTTAGGTAGCTTAATTATTAAAATTAACATGAAATTTTAACTTTAGTTACACAATTTATCACTATATGGTGCTGTCAATCAAGAAAACTATAAAACCATGTTTTTTAGTGCATGTTAGACAATTCCAAGTGAAATATTCACAAGCAGCAAGTAAGTCTATTAATTCTCACCTCTGACTATGTGCTATTTTTGCCGAAAATGATAGTTATCTTAAAAAATTTTAACAGTTTTTCACTGTTAGCAGCATCACCTATTGACAAACTTTGTAATTAATTTTGAAATTTGATAAGCATAATCTATATTTTCAAAGCAGAATGCGGTAAAACATACATTTTTATTTCTTTCTGTTTCTCATAAATTTTTCGAATCATTGTTACTTTTTTAGCAACCGGTAGTTAATTAACAATAAACCATACAGGTCTCAGTAAAAGACCTGCATTTTGACAACACATGCGTTTTTAGACTTTTGCTCCATTAGTGCATTTTTTAAGATGTTATAAAGCACTATTTCAGATTTTTTTTTAGAGAATTTCCTGAAATGTTTGGATATTTTTTAATTTTGGGTAATTTTTTTGAAATTTTTAAAATTGTTAGTTTATAACTTTTCAACATTTTAAATATTTTATGCATTACAGAATTTTCTATAGATGGAGTAATTTTAATTTGTAAGCTATGTGAAAGAAAGTTGCAACCAAAAAATTAATCATTCTTGTCTAGCATTTATGTTAGATAACAGGAAATTATAAATCTAATGCAATTCTTAAATATATATATATATAATATTTTTGAAAGAAATTAAATTCATGTTCAATTGCAAGAATTTTTTTTCGTTGATTGTATTTTTCAATTTTTAAAAGCAGTTTTAGGGATTTTTTAGGTCATTAAGACCAGAGTTTAAGTGATCAAATACTGTTCAATAATCTATTGATGAAATTGTAGGTTATAAGTTTGTGATGTTATGTGCACCCTTAGAGGAAAATACTGAGATTCTTATCAGTTTCAGGAGCGCTAAGGTAAACTTATTACATCAATACCAATATAAGTACATAAATACCTATTACCACAATTAAGCCCTCACTGGCATCTGATATTCGTTAAAATATTTTTTTATTTAAACTCAGGTATTTTATTTTGTATTCTTGGAAAATATTTTTACCTGCGCACACTAGAAAGTTTTCGCAAACAATCTCAATAATTTAACTTTACATCAATTTTTGACAACATATTTATATTCGTTAAAATATTTTTTTTTTTTTAAACTCAGGTATTTTATTTTGTATTCTTGGAAAATATTTTTACCTGTGCACACTAGAAAGTTTTCACAAACAATCTCAATAATTTAACTTTACATCAATTTTTGACAACATATTTACGTTTTTACATTTGATCTTTAAAACAAAATCAAAAAAACAAAAAAAGAATAATTATACTTTTCATTCATTTTTTAAATTAAATATGGCTCAAAAACAAAACAGTGAGTTCCAGTGTTTTCTAATTTTTTTAACTTTCAATTAAATAATTATTTTAAAATGAATTTATTTCTTATAATTAGCAGAGAAATATTAGTTAATTATAGCATTAGATTTAAAGATGCAACTTTAGTCCTCAGTTTATAAACTGGAGTGGATTCAATATGATACCAAAAAAAAACGTTATTGGAAATTATTTAAAACAAAAATTAATAACATTTAAATGCAAAAGATATTTTTCATTTTATTGGATTTCCAGTGGGGAGCAGGTGAACTTTATTGATCCTGATTGCAGGAACCTATGTAGTGACATACACATAATGCAGATCCTGTTATAGGCTTCCATTCAAGTATTACAAGTGAAGAAACCACATATTTATGAGCGCTTTTGAAGAGTTAACAGACATTTAATGATGAACACAATTATAATGAATACAAGATGAAACATTTAACAAACATATAAAACAAAGTATAATGAATGATATAACAGTTTATCTGAAGTTAAGTTTTACTCTAACAAATCTGCAAAAAAAAGATGTTATTGCACATGAATGAGAACTGGGTAAGTAAAAAAGTGGAATAAATGTTCTGTTAACACGATTTTGCATATGTAATAAAATTTCAACAACATCATATATCGACGACTTCATTGTCAAACCTCCAAACACCAATGTATAAATCTTACAGTAACAATCACAGTTATATCTATACAGTTAATTATACAGTGACAACACATGTTACAAGTTGTCATAGTAGTTTTTTATTAGCATCACACTAGAGCTGTACAATGGGTTATTGGCGATGGTCTGGGAAACATCCCTAAGGATGATCCGAAGACGTGTCATAACAATTTTGATACTCTGCAGAGGGAGTGGCTTCCCCCTTTAGTAGCTCGGCAACCTGCGCACGAAGTAAGGTCTTTTACAGTAGAACAGTTCAACTAAGACCAATACAGTGGACTAGTGAGCCCCTTGCAACCAGTGTCTAGAAAATATAGACAAGTTTTTGTCAAGCATCAGATCTGCTTGAAGAAAGAGCTTATAACCATTATTTATAGACACAATCCAAAATCAAGAGTAAAACTGGCACTGCAAACCATAGAACGCGTTTGAACTTAATAAATTTCATTATCTTAAAGTAGAAAAATTTTGATTATCTAAAAATGAGAAAAACTAGAAGAAATAAATGAAGTTGGAATGTTACCTGAAAAATAAAATACTCGGGGCACTGTCAGTTTTTGGTTTCACCACTGACAACAGAAAGGTTCCTGCATGTTGACAGGCAGTGTGTCCCCTGATGAAGTGCTGTTCTGCTAACACACATATCTTAAAATTTTGTATAATTTTTGTTTTCTGCTAGAATTGTTTTTCTGACTTAATAAATTAAAATAAAACAAATTTGTATTTAGCTGCTTTAAGCACTTTTCTATTTTGATTTATTATTTTAAATGTTACTTACTTATTTTGTCTTTTAACTCAATTTGTTAATTAGTTTCAATTCTTTGATTAGATTTGATAAACTAACCTAAATGACCTGTTTCAAAATATGTATATGATGAAAAATGACTAGGTATAAAAAAAATATTATATGCATCTCTATAGGTTGGGAGCCCTTGGTTTACTCAATTTTTTTCAGCATAATAAAAGTTTAATTGGATGGAAAATAAAAATACTTACCAATATCTATCAGAATTGAATGTTGGTGAGAAGTCAGCTGTTTAAGAAGCTCTTCGTATGGAATTTCCTCATCATTATTTTTAGAATAAGACCAAAAATTTATATGATTTTGAGCTAAGTATTGCCAGATTTCACCTCTTTTACTTTTTGGAATACCTATTTATAATAAAATACAAGTTTTAAATTTAATAGGTTTAAATTTGACGGTTTTTCATCTAGATAAATATTATTTAAGAAAATCATTCTTACACACTAATAAATTAAATCATACTATAAAAGGTTAAATAAAAACTATATGAAAGTAAATAAAAAGGTAACTTATCTGAACAGAATAGAGCCCAAAACAGAAATTTTATTATTCCTCAATTTGAAATCAATTTTAGATTTTAACATTATTTAATCAGAACAAATTTAAATAAGAAAAATCTGAATACTGGATAATCATGAAAAATATTATAACAACTGTTTGTAAACCAAATATGTCCTAAAATTTTTGTTACTATAATAGATTATATATATATAAGACAATAGAGAGAAAAAAAGGAGAAAAGAAAAGAGAAAGGCACAAGGTCTTATGGAGTTATTGTATTAACATTGATCATTAATCAAAAATCTGAATTTATGTGCGATTTATATATAAATACCTTGACTAGACCTTCATTTTGTTCTTTTAAGCCTGCTATGTTAAGCACAACAGTCAAAGTGTTTAGAAGGAGAGAGGAATTTTCAGAGGGGAAGGGAAATGGAGAGCATTTAATATGTCATTATAAAATGTGAGGTCTCATAACGCTTAATAGATATATAGCTTAATAGATCAAAAGATGATGCTCTCTAAAATGTTTCAGAAAAGCAGTACAATTTTGTCTCATTTCTTTGCAAAAATATAGGAAAGAGACAGAAGAATGATTGAGTATTTAGTAGTGAAGTTATTTTCAGTTATAACACAAGATAGTCAATATTTTTGGTTATAACCTAGTAGCACACAATTTCCATTTCGAAAAATCGCCGATTATGACATCAAACAACATTGTTCCGGAACATCTATCTAATAAAAAACATCAGATTTTAAGTCATATTTTGATATCCAGATTCATATTCAAATATCGCAAAAATTATATAGATCAATCTTTTTAAAAAACGTTGTGGAATGTCAATTGATTTCTCCTAGCATTTGCAAAATCTGAAGGATGTCCACAGCCATCATCCACACAATATTCATACAACCAATGCTGTGGAAAGGAGGTCACAAATAAGATTGCTTTATTCGCAAAAAAAAAAAAAAAAAAAAAAAAAAAAAAAAAAAAAAAAAAAAAAAAAAAAAAAAAAAANCATTTTACAAATATTCGGGTCTGTTTTTACCCCGGAAAAGAGAAGAACAAATAATAAAACCATTTCTAACTTGTTTTTAAAAGAAATAAAATATCTTTTTATTATCAAAACTTTTTAACGGTTATAGCATAAAATTACATGTGACATCGATTGTTTTCGTACTGTATTCTTTTATTCATCTATTCTTTTTGTACCAAGGCTCGAAAAACTCAGAAATTTTATCCGTCCTCCTTTGAAACTAACCCGTAGCTTCTAAAGAAATAAAACTATAATTTTCTCTTATTTATTACAAACATTTAGATAAATTGCACAATGAATTAGTAGTTACTAGGATTACAAATACTAGGATTACATTATACAGTAAAAAAAGAAATACTAGGTTACTAATAGTAACCTAGTATTTCTTTTATGAAATAATTTAAATGACAACGGTCAAGTTATCTGGAATGTCAATTTATCCGAAGGTACTGCGTTTTTTAAATGAATCAAATAAGATGTTTGCCAGTTCCACAATCAAGCCAATGATTTACAGAGGTTTCAGCACAGAAATTTAAAAGGGGTTTCTCATTTAGGTAGATGTTCACAATTGCGTTTAACGCTTCTTGTTTAAGACCAGTACATGATGGGGTTTTTTTGTAAGGTCCCTGCTGAAAAGCCCCTTTCAACTGCTGCAGTACTCCCAGACAGAGAAAACATCAATTCTAATAACAAAAATTGAAAACGTATCACGAACATTAACGGGGGAAATGGTCGTCTGCGCGGATGTTTGACCGCCGAAGACGGGAGGTTTTTCGAGCACTGTTTTGTACTGAAAATAATATAATTTTGCTAAGTTTAAATAAATATCAATGCAGATAGTTGTTAGAGATTATTTATATATAAGATTGCATATTATTATGGTGCCAAGAATGTCCACTTTACTAATGTTTTACTGTAACAAAATCATGTAAAAAGAAAGGTTAGTTAACAAAAACAGAAATTTTAATAAAAAATTTGAACAAACATACTATTAAATAATTACCAGCAGAAAATAATAACATATTAATAAAAATAATTACCTGCTTTAACAATTTCAATCAGTTTATCTTTGTCCATTTTATTTTCTTGACTTATTTGATTACACAAAAGCTTCTCCCAATTGTCTGAAGCAGATTTAATGCATGGTGTAACTTCTTCATAGTTCAGTTTCATTCTTTTATGACTAACTGCATCTTGGTTAACTATATAAATATATAGATAGATAAGAAAAATAGATAGATGCTAACACATACAAACTTCGACAATCAACTTCTTTTAAACAACAAAATCCGTACTATTTTTTAAAAGTATAACACATGTAAGAAACCATATTTCAAATAATGAATAAAATAAACATTTGTGTTTACTTCAAGAATGACATTGATTTTATGTTTTGATGTCTGGCAACAAATGAACAAAAGAAAATTCAAATCAGCTTTTACTGTCAATTTAAAAAAAAAAAATCGAGATAGAAGGAAGAATTTTAGCATTAAATATTGAAAGAAAATGTTAGAGAATGAGAAATGTATCAAATTGATCTTAGTTTAAATTAACTACTAAACTGTAAATTTTTTTTCTGAATTTCATAACTATGGGATTAAGAAATTTTATATAAAACATCAATATTTTTTATTAAGTCCTTGAAAGTAACTAGTACTTTAAATGAATTCATCACAAAAATAGCAAGTACATTTTGTAAAAACATCTACAGAGTAATGTCCATTATCCGGACACTTTTTAACAATCAAAATAAACAAACATCTCTTCATCTTCCCCTCTCTTTGAAAAAAAAAGGTCTTTTGACACGATTTCTCTTTTTCTAACTTCCAGTGATTTATGCATTGAACCCATAAATCACCAGAAAGGGGAAGAGAACATCTACCAAGACCGTCCAGTGACCGTTAGTGACACTCCTCCTCTGGAATGCAGGAAAAGAGGGAGATATGTTTTCGAATGAATGCAACTGAGTCCCCCCCCCTTCTTCCCTATGCAGCTGGCTAGAAGAAATACTATGGGAAAGGGTTAACTCAACAAATGTTAACATGGAGCGGGAGTCCAAATGGAAAATTTGAATAGGTCTAAAAGGATACATGTCCTTGAGAAACATTCGTTCTTCCCTGACCATGTATTATTTAGGAGGAGCGGGAAAAAGGGGGTAACATTCCTTCTTAAGCAGATTCTTTCAGTCACACAAGAAAAAATAAAGAAAACCCTTTCAGCATGACCCCCCGCACCTTTAAGCTTGATTGATAGCCAATGATCAGAGAGAAAATAAGAATTTGTTCCTTCCCCGTCCTCAACTTGAATGATCATATTTTCTATCACACATAAGAAGGAAATGAATTTTTCTCCTCCACCTACCCACCTTAATGAATGACGGAATTTTACGCTTCTTGCTTGAATTGTTCTTGTTCAAAATGGCGGAGAGAGCAAATAATATTTTCATAACTGTCAAATTTTTTTTCGTTTTCTATATTTTAAGCAATAATTTATTTTTTCTAATATTTTATTTTTGATTGATTAGATATCATTCTAATACTAAAACATTATTGCCCGAAAAATAATGCTTATTTAATTTTTGAAGATTCAGATCGTTTATTAGATCATTTTAAGCTTTGTTTACCTTGGGGGTCTATTACATGGAAAAATCTATAATCCGAACTTCCGGAAGTCCCACCAATACCGGATGCGTGACTTTCTACAGTATATACTTATTAAAACACCTACTTATGCTAAAATGATAATTCTTCATTTGTATGCGTATGAGAAATAATTTTAATTTCAAACTAAAAATAGTTTTTAAAAATTACTCTTTGAAACTCAAAATTAAAATCTCAATTAATAATTATATTTAAATTCTGTAATATTTATCATGTATATTTAAATAAAATAAGAATTTGTAGGAATTACTTCCATCCCTTCTATCAAGCCCCTATTGATAAAGCTACAAATAAATAACATGTAATTTTTAAATTTCTCTCTTTTTTCTTTTCTTTTCATAATTTCATGGTCCAAAAAATATTTTTTAAATAAATAACTTATGTGCATAATAAAGATAAATTTTGCACTTAAATATTTAAAAATAAAAGCGTTTTTTTTTTTAAATAAAAAACATTATACCTAAATTTTTAAGCAGCAATTGATGAAATATTTTAATTGGAAATTAACAGTATATTTAATGTAATTTTTATAAAACATAATATTAAAACAATAAGACTACAGATGATAAAAATTCAAAACAAATTTATACTTACACTCCAAAACTTGATAAGTTGTTGTTGGCTAGTAGAACGATTTTCTATATTTATTTAATAGCAATATCAATTAAATTTAGATTTAAAAAATTCACACCCAGAAAATATAATAAAAATATTTGAACGATACATTATGAACTACACTAAAAATCACTTTGAGTAAGTTTTTATTACATACTGATGCAAAAGATACTGAACAATTAGAGAAACCAACAGGTGCATTCAGCCCCTTCTCGTTCCTGCCTTGTAAGTTCCTAATGGAACTTAAAAAGTGCTTTTACCATTCAAACATTTTGCCTGAAAGAAAATATAGCTTTAGGCATTTTCGGGTAGCCAATTTCAAAACAACCTCAATTTTTTCAAGCCGACAGAAATCTGGAGGTCTTGCCTGTTGCTTCCCAAGATCAAGGCTGACAGCACCGTCCCTTTTTTTGCACCCTTTCATAGTGTTACAGTCTCTGTAATGATTTGATCCAACAGACTTGCCATTTTCCCATGAATATGCAGAATTCCTCTATTTTCGCCGCATTTATATTACAATAAATAATTAACAAATCCTAAGTTACTAACGTTTCATACGTTGAGCTAGGCAACCATTCACAAATTGTCCAAAATGATTGAAGCATCTTATCTATTTAATCCAATTTGTTGCTTTAGAATTTTTAGGACTCTTGAATAAAGTAATATTGAAAACTAGGATTGTAATGAATAGTGATTTGGCCAAATAACCACAGATTCAGTCGAAAATTTTAACAATTTGTCTAGGATTCAGTCTTAAGGGTTCTAGGGCATTATCTTAAATATGCTGATTAATTAGCACAGATGATATTTTAAGTTACAAAATCAGACACAAAAATGTACTTTCTCTAAATAAACATACCTTTTTCTCATTACACTTAGATTTCTGATCCCCAAACTATAGAGGGTAACAGCAATCTCGGAAACATGATCCCCAAAGTTTGGTTTGGAGAGCAGACCAAAGTTTAGATATCTTAATATTAATTTAATATTTTGTTCATTTTACCAGATATTAGGAACTTTTTAAGCAAATTCAAAAAAATTTTGCACACAAATATAAAATTGGTAAAATAAGTCCATGTAAACTTTAAGTAGATATTTGTAAATAAAGTAAATATTTGTTAAGATGAAGAAAACATTAGTTATTTTTTATTATTTTATGTAAAAATGGTCAAAGAAATTTTGAATTGAAGGTTTACAATTTTTTACATCATTTTAAAGAATGTTATTCTATATTACAAAATGCAAAATTTGAGAGAAATTGGTCAAATAGTTCCTGAGAATACGAATTTTAAAAATACAGCTTCTTTAAAATTTGACTTTTCAGGAGCTATTCGAACGGTTTCACTCATTTTGTATTTTTGCCATGTAAAATTACATTCTTTAAAATGATGTAAGAAATCGTTTACCATACGATTCAAACGTTTTTAGACTATTATTAAATAAAATAATACGAAAATAAATAAATATTTATTAAAAATTCTATTTTATTACTTGAAAATATATTTGAATAAACAAATTTTATAATTGTGCAAAACATTTTCAACTTGCATAAAAAGTTCTTGAGACATGGAGAAATACGCAAAAAATAAAATTAACATTAAGGGATCCAAACTTTGGATCACTATCTTGACCAAACTATGGGAACCAAATATCCCAGGATGCGGCTACCCCCTATATTTTGGGGATCAGAAATTTTGAATCTGTCGAAACAAAGGTATGTTTATTCTGACAAAGTACATTTTTGTGTCTGATTTCATAACTTAAAATATCGTCTGCACTAATAAATTAGCATATTTGAGGTCACCCCCACCCTCAAACCTTTAATATTGAATTCGGGAACCTGAAAATCCGATTATAAGATCATATGTTATTCAGGGTGGTCCTATTTTATTTTGCAAAATGTACTGTATTGCAATATGTTTAAACAAAATAAAGTTACAATATATGTCTTCACTCTGAAATTTCATAAAATATTCAAACTAAATATTAAGAAAATAATACCTTGAAGTTTCCTGTTTTCTTTTTCCATTCTTATCAACAGAATTTGTTCAAATATAGCTTTTTTCCATAATGCCCGCAATTCTTCTTTGGTTCTTTTAGTTCTATTTTCAGAACTTTGAGCTGTATTATCCAAGACATGACCGAGATCTATAAACAAATATTACTGTTAAAAATAAGTTGTGCAACTTTTAAGTATTATAATGTTTAGAAGAATCATATTTAACAGTTTTCTGTAAATTATTAGTACACAATTTGCATCAGAAATTTTTATTGTTCTTTTAAATTAAAATTCAGCTTATTCAACAATGTTTACATGTTCTATATTTCTGTTGCATATCTGCAATCAGAATATACATTGGTACATACGGGTAAACAGAGATGCACAATAAATTTCTTAATAAAGCAACTTTCACCAACATATACAATTATTTTAGATAATCATTATGAAGTAGTTGCAAACTACTGTGCCAGTGGAAGACATTTTTGCGCCCTGTTCGATACTGAAAACCGAACTCTTAAATTCAATTTGGAAAAAAAATCTAATTCTTTTTAAATAACTTGAATTGTTCCCTCGATGCAGTTATAATGCTGTAGAACTCTATATCTTTTTAAACTCTATATCTTTTTTCTTTGCTATCAATCTAAAATACTCATGTAGGAAAAATATGAACAAGAAAAATAACAATTAACATATTTAAGGCTAGAAAAAGAAAGCTGAATGAGAATATCATCAAGTATTCTAGAATAAATATTTATCACGGCTAATATTTTTACTGAACATAATCTTATATGACATACAAAACATTAAAATTTATTTTTTTGTGCTATAGCAGTGGCAAACAAACAGTTTTATAGACTCTTCAAAATCTATTTTTTTCGCGGTTTCATTTTCGATAAAAATTATTGTAGTATTCTGCATTTAATGTGTCATTTTGTTAAAAATTATTTTAAAAATGAAAAATTTTTGTTGTCGACTGCCATTAAATCATTTATATGTTTTTTAAATATTTTTATGCATTTATAAACTCATTCACTGATTTGGCTGTTTATAATAATTTTCTTCAATGACTTGCCTATAAATAAATTAAAAGCTATTCATTGTCGACTCGTTAATACACCAATTCACTGATTCATTGACTGCTTTCCCAACATTCCACATTCTTACTTTGTTCACACACTGTATCTAAAATCATTCACGATAACAGTTCTTATTACAAAGCGAACTTGTAGTAAAATGTTTATGAAGTATACTATCAGAAAAATAACCCTTTAAAATAAATTAAAAATGACCTTGTATAAAATGCATTAACAAAAGAATGAACAATCATCATATTAATAGGAAAATATGAAATAATTACAATGGGGAACTTTTCTTTGTTGCATAAAATTGTTAAGAGATCAAGGATATTTTCACATTGCTGAATTCAAATCTACAGTCTGTTTCTCTCTCCACGCAACAGTTTCTTTTAAATAACATTTTTAGTCTCTTTTTGTTGAAAGTTATACAAAACAGAAGGTTGCATAAATGTTACAACAAACTTATAGGAGAGTTAGTCAATAGAATTGAAATTGCAGTCAATTGCAGTCAATTTAGTCAATAGAATTGAAATTGCAGAGGAAACTATGCCCAAAAATGAGATCATACACCGCTAGGAGAATTTTGCTATTATTAACAGTTCCTTTGAGTAGTTCTAAACAGGTTGTAACAGAAAAGCACCCACAGCAGCGTCTGACAACGTTACTGAGCATGTGTTCCTATACAATTTTAATTCTGATGATTTCAGATTTGAAATCATCACACCCAAATTAGGAAAGAACAAGTATTTGCGTAAATTTAACAAAAAGTTTGCATAGGAGACGAAATAGGTGTATTTTCAACATGAAATATTAAGATTTATGTCAACAATTTCTAATTATATTAAGAAAACATTTGACACACATGATCACATGAAGTAAATATCCAAAACCCATATCTAACTCTTAATTGATCACACTCAGTTTCTTATTAGAAAATTAATTCCTATAATTCTTTCATATTTAAAAAAAAAAAACAATACCTTTAATAGTTTAAATATACAAAAAATATTTTTAAAATACTTTTATTTTAAAATGTATTAATGAAAGGGAAATTTTTTTTTTAAAAAAAATCTAGCTGAAAAGGCCATATATTGTAAAATGAATGAAACATTAAGACAGTGTTTAAAAAAAACCTTTTTTTCTTAAATTTTGTTTAAAAAGTAGATTAAAGTAATACAAAAATGTTTTGATTGTGAACCTAAATTCCAAAGAGATGTTTTATTTCTCTAAAAAAAATTAACTATTTTCATTAAATTAAAAAGACAAAAGACACTTAATTTAAAAAGAATGAATGAAGAGGTCATATATATGGTCATTCTCTAAATGCCTTCCTTCCTATTTTTGTCTAACATTCAGTCTTTGAAAATATAGTGAGGAATTTATAGCCCACCTAACCCCTTAGAAAATGTGAAACTTCTTCTATTCAATGTCTAACAAATAGCTTTTCTGCTACACACGTCTTTCCATATTTAGTAAATTTTTACTCATTAACTTTAATCATACAGAAAGTTAATCTAAGAATATATAATTTTAAAAAAATAAAAACTTATAAATGTATTTTACATGCAAACAATATAAGCAAAAAGGGAGGAAATTAATAATTTTGAGAACACTAAGTTTGAGTCTCGTTTGGCGACCCCTCAACCTGGCGCCCCATCTGCCTGCCCTGTTTTTTTTGCTTCAGTAAGAAAAAAAAGAACACTTTTAATGGTATGACTTTTTTTTATTAACAGGGACTGAAAAAAATAAATTTTAAAACAGATTAATAACAATTTAAGATTATTAACATGGGTACTTATTAGTTTCTTATTTTTCTAAATATTTTGGGGATCNATTTTCAGTTCTAAATTTTTTTTTTTTTTTTTTGCAATCTAGTAATTGAGTAATAAAACACTACTATGAATATTCATCAGTTAATAACATAAAAAAGAAAATACAAACCTTGATCATGCCCTGGACTCTGAACTCTATGAAATATAGCTTGCCTCCATGAGCCTATAGGAGTTGCATTCATTTGAAGAGGTGATTGGTTGTTGGATTTAAGAAACCTGAAAGCAATGTTTAATACATTTTTCAATCTAGAATATTTTAAAGCATTTACTAAAAATATATAAAATGAATACCTCATTCTGAGACATCACTAAGCCACAAAAAAATTTTAAAAAAATAAAGCAAGTTTAAGATAATGAGATAATATTTAAATTTTAAAAACTCATATCAAAAGGAAGCTAATTCTAAGTTAGATAACTTTACACTACACCTATTTTGCAACTTACTGAGAAGCTATCAATAAATGATATTCTGCGACCACTTTTTCATTTTTCATGGTACATAAAAAATGGTAGAGAATAAAAAGCAGAGAAACACAGTCTATCAATCTATCCATTATATGAGAGTCAATGAGAATCCCATCTATGTCAATGTCTTTCTTTTTTTTTTTAGTAGAGCTTCAAAAAAAGCATTTAAGAACTGAAGTTCAAGAATAAATTTAAAACTTTTCATGAACTAGGAAAAAAAATTTGATGATCAAACAAAAGTGTTTAATGAAATCAAGGGTGACTAAGAAATGTATTTGGCTGAAATAGGTTATTTCTATTATCAGATTATCAAATGCGTAGGGAATTCAGATCTTTTCTAGTTAGTAAGTAATACAAAAGTTTGACTGAAATAAATACAAATTATTTCTATTACTCCCTACTGGGAAATATTTACGACGGGATAATATTTCTGGCATATGAAGAGCTTAGTAGAAAAAGATAAGTGATATTTTTAAAGAGAAAATGAGATTTATTGACAAATATTTATTTAATGAGATTTATTGACAAATATTTATTTAATGAGATTTATTGACAAGTATTTATTTAACTATATAACATTAATTAATTTTGCCAAGTCATTGAATTTCGGAAATATCAGTGAATGAAAGTACTAAGTGGCTCTGAGTGTTTCCAGAGTGACAGAAGGCTCCAATTGCATTTGGCAACAAACAGTCAATGACAACTTTACAAAATCTCTCTTTTAGCAGCATATTTAAACACAAAGAGTGTGAGTGCTATGATATGAGCAGTTTTATAAATGAGCATTGGAAGCCTTTGAACAAGAAAGAAAAGGGAGAAAATTGAGAGATTAAAGCATATGATCAATATGAAATAATGATCAAAACATATTTACATATTTATTATTGGTGGATTAGCTTCATCAGCTTCAAATCTTAAATGTTTCTTTCCTGAATGATGCATTTCTCTTGAGGAAGTAAAAGTGGAACTACGAGGACGAGATGAAACTGGAGTTAATTGTTCAGAAGATATTTGATCACTGTCAAAACTACCTTCTCTGTAAGATTGAGTATCATAATCTTTGTATGATAAGTGACGGTGATCCTAAAAAGAAAGAAAAATTATAGATATATATAAATATACGGAAGAGTGGGGTAAGACTGAGTACCTCGATAATGTGGAAATTAGTTTCATTTTCTACGGACAAACTCTGAATTACACTTTACTAGTCAAAAAGAAGAATCTGCCATATTGGAGTGTTGTTGATTAATTCAAGGCATCTGTTTATATAAGTTTGTTTTACCATGTTAACTCTCTACAGTTCACTTGTTTTTAAACTATCCTTATATATAGGACATTAGAGTTGTAAAAATTGTTTTTAGTCCAGTTTATTATATATTTACTCAAAATTCATACCCTAACAAATAATAAGATTTCATAAGGTTTAGTACTGTTCTGTTTTTCTCCGGAAATCTCTGTTCTAGGGGTAAAACTGGGTACCCCCTTGATGCATATCTATGCTGAGGCCATGAAAGATGCAGTGCAGCAGAGGAAGAAAACTACATCCAAGGCTGAACAAAAGTTTTACCCGCCTGGGATAAAATTTACTGTGCCCCCTATTTCATAGCACAAAAACGCTTTTTTTCCTATTTTGCAAAAATCTTTGAAGACCTTTTTTACAAAATCCTAGTTTTATATAAGGAAATTCTATGCAATTTTCTTTAATAAAAATAATTGAAGTGTGATTTTATGTAAGGAATTCTTTAGTCAGGCTCTTAGCTGTCCCGGGAAAGTTAACCCTACGTCTGGACCTTCGATTTCCGGAAACTTCCGGATTACTGTTAGCAAAAATTCTGGAAATCCGGATTTTTTCCGGAGCACAATCAGCCCTGACTATGGAGGTGAATAGCTGAGCTGTGGTTTGCACTATAAAATATTTTAAAAAATAGTCACTTACTGCTGTGCTTTTTGTAAATGGAGAAAAATTCATAAATAGATGAGCTTTTACACTTAAAAAGCATGATTTTTTTTCTTTTATATTAGATTTTAGAAATTTTAATGCAATTTGTATGTTTATGATGCGCCTGTAGGGAAAGAATTTATTAAGTATTTAATCTGTAAAATAACTATTTATTTCTTATATTTTCTTTTAAACTGATAAATTATAATGCAGTAAACATTTGCATGCATTTTCATTATAATTAAATTTCATATGGAATTCAAGATTCATCAAAAATTTTGGAACTTTTTATTGCTTTGATAAAGCATGCTAATTACTTTCACACCAATATTTTGCAAACAAATTTCGTCAAAACATAAAATTTATAAGCAGAAAGATATTTTTCATTATTTAGAAAATTATTTTATTATTTCAGAGCAATTATTTGGATATACGGTGACACCTTGGTTACGCGGACACTCTTGGTACCGAAAAAAAATTTCGTTTACGGGAAGGGTACCCTAATAACAAAGTTTAACACCATAAATTGTTTTTAGAATATTTTCCATGATATGGAAATAATAAAATAATCTACAATAACTATCTGAAAAGATATTTATTTAAATTTTAAAAAAATATTTTTTTCTACACAAAAGAATACATAAAAGTTTGATATAAATACATAATTCTAGATGTAGCTACAGATAAATGAATACAATTTCCCTATACACAGATATTCAAGTAAGTCATATGACACCGAATAGGAGCTTTTAGTTCTCAATCGGTTTTAGTTATTAGGTTTACACCCCCCTAACACCTATCAATCACTTGATGAGAAAGCTGGTTTATACCTCCTTGAAAGTAAACCTCCCAAGATTTACAGAAAAAAAAACTAAAGCAACGCTTACCTGTAAGGCATGAGAACCTATGGAGTTGATATATTCATAATTAATCATGTATCAAGTGTCTCAATAAATATTTCATTCATATGAACACTTCAAATATTATATTTCTGTTCTCTTTTTTTTACACCAGCTGTGTTAAATACAGTCTTCTAATTGATAAGAAAAGAAAATAAATGTCCAGTGGAAAGGATGTATTGAAAGCATTTAAGACGTAATTTCAGCTTGTGGGGTCTCATAACTTGTGTTATTTGGATAAAAAGATCAAAAGATACCACAGTCCAAATGAGCAGTATTATTTTCTCTTCCTCTTTTTAGCAAAGATAAGGCAAAGTGAGAGGAGAAAGATTGATTCTTTAGTAGTGAAATAGCATAACAATATTTTTAGTTATGGATTAGGCAAAAAATTTACATTCTTTAAAAATGGTGAAAAGATGCAGAATTTTTTTTTTTAATTTAGAAAAAATAGTGTCGCATTTGAAGAGATAAAAAATAACGTTTCAAGGCAAAAAATGAACGCGTCCCGTAGAGAATTTGCAGAGAATGTATATAATGGGTTATTCATAAAAGATTCACAGGGAATTAAAAATATGTCCGTATTGAGAGGCGTCCGTTTTGAAGGAGCATCCATAACAGGAAGTATCACTGTAAATATTTAATACTGCATTTTTATTATTTAGAAAAATATTAACTAACTAAAACTAAATTTATATGACTGCATAATTATAAATAAACAAATCCCTCCTAATTTACTAACTAATTTCAATCCTTTAAAATAATTTTTTTTTACTAATTTTGAAGTGAATTTAACTGCAAACTGTAATTTGTACTTATGTATAAGTTTACGTTTCTCAAATTAAAAAATTAAATCTTTAATACATTTTGTCAATACATAAAATTTATAAACAGAAGAAAAAAAATTTATTATTTAGAAAATTACTTTATTATTTAGGAAAAGTAATTTAGATATACACTAGCATGCAAAAGTCTTTGCCCAAAATCATTATTTATATTAATATTATAAAATTCAAATAAATCTTACTTTTCATTTAATTTTGGAATTTCATTGATGAACATGAGTAATTCCAAATTTTAATTAGCTAGATTGCTTAGCTTATATTATTTGACAACGTAAACATACATCTAAACAAGTGTGAACTAATGGGTTATTTGTATAATTATTGTCTGTTTCGAATTCTATTTATTTATATTTGAGGCTAAATTTTGATAAGTTTATTAAAGAATACATTATAATACTGTTTTTTTTTTTATATTTACATAAAACTAATTTATATTTTGTATTTATAATATAGATGATTAAATATTTCTTTTATTAATTCATTTAAGGTAACTAAATATTTATAAAATGAAAAGACAAGAATGTAATACTGAATTGTTTGGAAAAATACAAATTTTATCAGAATACTATATTCATGCGAATATTGTTAAAAGATTGAAGATTTCAAGAAAAAGTGTGACGTACACATTGACTTCCTTATTAGAAACAGAAACAAATGATGTGACGTGTCAAGGGGGTCACATTAGTGAAAGCAAAATATAAGTTAATTTACATTATTTATGCTAAATAATGTTAAGCTGAAGTTTATATCATGTTAAGGCGTTATAAACAAAGTTTATATAATTTTTTGCTATATTTGGTTTATTAATGATACCTTTTACCTTTGGGCAAATTTACCTTTGGGCAAAAACTTTTGCACGCTAGTGCAGAAATTTATTTAAGAAATTAATTATTTAGGAGTATTATTTTATATTGATTATTTATTATATATTATTTTATTTTGATTATTTAGGAAAAATATTAACTCACTAAAACTATAACATCAGGACTATGTATGTTTAAATTTACAATTCTGTGGCCTCAGTTTGACAGAGGGGTGCGGCAATTTATAATTACTATATATATTTTATTTTAATTCTTGAAAATAAAAATATTCATAAAATTTTTTATTATTTCAATATTTATACAATTAATCTTTTTATACCTATGTTAGGCAAAACCATATTTAACTAATATTAAACAAAGTCTTGTTTTTTTTATGATTAAGCAATGAAAAGTGAATAATTCAAAGTAGTGTACATATAGTATTATGTATTTCGAATCAAAAGCTTATCTTTTACAATCGATAATAAAATTGGGAAAACATTCAAAATAACAAAATGTCTAAGTTCATGTGGTTTTTCAAACCCTGATATTTTTAATATGATGCTAGAGTGATACTCTAAGTTTTAATTTGAGTAATCCAAGACAATCCAATCTTTTTGTGTTGTTTTTTTTATCTTTTTATCAGCTGTTATTTTTCATTTTTGCAACCTTTTTATATGGTTTTCCAAATTTTGATATTTTAATATGATGTTATTAGGGCATGTGAATTTCAAACTCAAATATTCAATTTTTGATGCGCTATGCAACTTTTTATGTCAATTTTCATTCAATTTTCAGCAAATATTTTCTTATTTCTTTTGCAGTTTCCAGATAATTTTCCAATTTTGATTTTTAATACAATGTTATTATGACACACAAAATCTGAATTTGAGTACTCACTTTTTCACACTTTTTATTTGCAACTATTCCATTGCAACTATTCCATTGTTAACCCACATCATTTTCGACCAATTTCTCAGTCATTTTTTGGTTAAACGGTCCTTTTCACATGGTTTTTCAAATAATCATATTTTTAATACAATTTTATTTTGACATTTAAATTTAAAATTTGAGTAATTACTTTTTGACATGGTCAATTTGCCACTATGCTGACATTTTTCAATAGTTTTTTCAGCAGTTATTACAGTTAGTTATTTTTCTTATGGTCAATTTTACATCATTTTTAAAATCTTTTTCTTTTTTATATTTGAGTAATACATTTTAGATTCGCTTATTTTACGACCATTTCCTGTAAATTCACGTTGATTTTTAGATACCTTTTTCACCAGTTATTCCTTTTTTTTTACAATTTTTAAAAATATTGATGATTTTAGAACATAATATTATTATTACATACAAAAATTTAAAAACTCGAGAATTTTGCCCATTTTAAAAAAGGCATTGTAGCAATAATTTTATATTACAAACATTAAGAGCCATGAATATTATGGGTCCATAAAGAGCCATACATTTCTATGTGAAATGCAATGTCTTTCTGTGAAGATATAGTGCCCAGTTCAGTTTCTTGCAATCTGACAAATCTAAAGTTTAAAAAGAACTCTGAAAGGTAATTCACGATTTGCAGCCCTGAGGTTGTGTTATGAGTTATATACTAGTTATAATAATTATTTTAGTCAAAACTGCATAATAAAACAAAAATTAAATTCCAGCAAATCTTGTTGAAACAAAAATTTATAAATCTTGTTTTTTTTTGTCAAATAGGTCAAATTAAGTGCATAAGTGTTATTTGAACTTTTATACAAGTATAAATATTTAATATATTAACTATTCGGTAATCACTTTTTTGCATTATGTTCCACAGTAATGATTACGTTGCTTCTTCTACATCACAAAATTTATTGCAATAATTCTTCTAAAAATGCTAGCATGAAAGTAGTATTTTTTAACACTTTGCAAGTAGTACAGTGTAAAGTCGCGTATCCGGAATCGGTGGGACTTCCAGAGGTTCGTATAATAGATTTTTCCGTATAATAGACCCCCAAGGTAAACAAAGCTTAAAATGATTTAATAAACGATCTGAATCTAAGAAGCAAAAAATAAATAAACGTTATTTTTAAGGGGAACAATGTTTTAGCATTAGAATATCTAAATCAAATATAAAATATTAGAAAAAAAATATTATTGCTGAAAATATGGAAAACGAAAAAAATTTAACAGTTATGAAAATATTAATCCGCCATTTTGAACTAGAACGATTCAAGCAGGAAGGGGAAATTCATGTCATTCTGGAACAAAGCTTAAAATGATCTAAATCTAAGAAGCAAAAAATAAATAAACATTATTTTTAAGGGGAATAATGTTTTAGTATTAGAATATCTAATCAATAAAATATGAAATATTAGAAAAAAAATATTATTGCTTAAAATATAGAAAACGAAAAAAAATTGACATATGAAAATAATAATCCGCCATTTTTAACTAGAATGATTCAAGCAAGAAAGGGAAATTCCCGTCATTCATTAAGGTGGGTAGATGGAGGAGAAAAATTCATTTCCTCCTTATTTGTGAAAGAAAATAAGTGTAAAGAGGAGATCATTTAAGTTGAGGGTGGGGAAGTAACAAATTATTGTTTTCTCTCCAATTATTGGCTATCAATCAAGCATAAAGGCGAGGCACTCTGATCGGGTTCTCTTTATTTTTTCCTCTATGACTGAAAGAATCTGCTAAAGAAAGAATGTTACCCCCTTTCCACCCCTCCCACTTCCTAAATATTACATGGTATGGGGAAGAACGAATGTTTTGTTTCTCAAGGACGTGTATCCTTTTAGACCTATTCAAATTTTCCATTTTGACTCCCCCTCCACCTTAACGCTTGCCCTGTTTACCCTTTTCAACAGTATTTCTTCTTTCAATAAAAAGGTTCCAGGAAATGCCGCTTTTACTAGCCACCTGCATGGGAAAGGAAGGGTGGGGAGGGGACTCAGAGGTTCAGTGCAAGCTAGAAAAAGAGAAAATGCATCAAAAGACCTTTTTTTTTAGGAAAGGGGAAGATGGAGAGATGTTTGCTTATTTTGATTGTTAAAAAGTGTCCGGGAAATCGACCCTTCCGGGAAAGGTCGATACCATACCATGGCACCGTCTATATAAATAATAGCTATATAAATAATAGCAATCGTTAATACAAAATTAAAAACTTAAAATAAATAAAATCATATTGCATACTCACCACAGCTGGTTGATTGTTAAAAAGAGAAAAGTCTTTGCTCTCATCTCTGCTAGTAAGCTACATAAAAATAGATCAGAAAGTACTTTAAAAAACGTAAACATAACTTTCTTTTTTTTATTATTTTGATGCATCAAAATTTCTCACATATAATCTACAGGATTTGTGATTGTTTTTTGTGGATTAAAAAATAAAAAAACAGAAATTGCAATGTTACAATGTGTTTTTGTAAGGATCTTTAGATGGGTTAACATAAAATTAAACATAATAATCAAAGACAAACTTTTTTAAATTTATATAGCCGAACCTTGTTAAAGTCTATTCCTTTTAACATGAATTAATTTTTGATTTTCCATCAAATTGTGTATGGATATAATGTTTAAAAAGCTTTTAACATGAACAGGTTTAACGTAAAATGTTGCTTAAGGTAAACTCTTAATTTATTAATCTTAGAAAAAAATTTACTTTCAACATTAATGAAAAATTTATTTCCCCTATGGAAGGTAAGAAACCTGATCATTTACAGTTTTATATCTATAAGAGTAGGTATTTCTGAAAGATTTATTATAGTGTTCATAATTTTAACTTAAAAGTTATCAAAGGAAGGAGTTGTTAAATTGAACCTGTAGAGGGAATTAGAAATTTGAGGATTACGCAACATTCAGAAGATAAGAAACAATGGTATATTTTCTCTGATGATTCTTGAAAACACGAGTAAGAACAGGTGGAAAAAAATATCGTTCGAATTCAATTCTCTGACAGATTTTTTTAATAAATATTCATTTTTATAAAAATGTCAAATCCTAATTGAAATAGTTGTCAGAATGAGATGAAATTTTATCTACTCAAGTACAACGGGTGATACAAACAAGATCACCAAGCAAAATGATCATTTATTGCCAAAAAGAAAATGCAAATAAGTGGAGGTTTTAGTACCCTCCCTGGGGCGGACTAAGGCATAGGCAACCTAGGCACGTGTCTAGGACCCGTAAATTTTGGGGCTCGAAAATTAGGTTTTTAATTTTTATAATTAATTTTCATTTTCATTTAACAGAAAAACGTTCATAATTATTGCTAAAACGTATCCACAATTATGCTGAATCGTTGATTGATAAAGTCGACAACTTGGACAAGCGTTGCCGAGCTTATGCATTCACGCCCATGAGTGTCGATGTGTGTAAATACGATAGATTCGCCTATTGAGCCTTTACTATGCACATGTTTAAAAAGTCAAACGTAGCTATTTAAAATCAGTGTCTCCTGAAAGTATTGCATCTTATGTGAGCTGTGATTGAAAATTGTACAATTATGACTTAAGTACCTAGACTGGATAGCAAATAGATTGTTTCGGATTCATAGTTAATACTTTCTGGAATTCGTAAAATGGAAATGTAATATTTTATAAAAGTATTACATTATTTAATTAAAATAATATATAATATAAAATACCACAAATTGTGATTTGGTTTGTGACAGTGATATTGAGTAAAAATAAATTTAATTGAAGATCATTTTCCTCTTTCCTTTCAGTACATGGTCTTTCAAATAAGTTCCTATAAACATTTAAGTGAAAAAACAAAATGAAAAGCAGATCGAGATAAAGTGGCAAAACAAATTAAAAGATCGTTGGACAAAGTTTTAACTGTAGATGGAGAACAATTACAACAATCATCATCATTTTCACAAATTTCACCTGCTCAATCTCCAGAAACATCATTTATGCCCGAAACTATTCTGCAAAAAGACCAGCAGGAAAAACCAAGCAATTCCATGCGAGAGTATTATATAAAAAATCCACCAAAATCAATAAATGGATCTTTGGAATCATCTTCTATTCGATGCAATGAAGAGTCAAAACAAATCACAAGAAAAATAACTATTGCCTCTTTCTTCAAAACAATTAATAGCGGGAGAAAAGTTAAAAGAGATTGGTTGGCTTATACTAAAGCCAACAATTTATTGTACTGTTACGTCTGTAAATTATTTTTCAAGCAAACAACGCTAATGACAAAAGGGACAAATAATTGGAAAAAAGTACATAAAAAATTGTCAGAGCATGAAAACTCCTGTGACCACATTAACTCCATTTTAATTATTATAACAAAATCTAAAATTACCATGCATTGAAACTGAACTGGAAAAACAAATTATAAGTGAAAAAAAATATTGGAGGGAAGTACTTAAGCGTGTGGTAATGAGAATCAAATTTATTTATTCATACTCTTTAAGAGTTTCATGGTAAAAATGAAGTTCGATCCATTTATGCGGGAACACATGAAAAATATGCAAACTGCGGCACCGGTACTATAAACTATTTGTCGTCTACAATATGTGATTAATTTATTTCTATTATATCGAAAGATTTACAACTCACAATAGTGAACGAAATAAGGGAAGCCAAATTTTACTCTCTAATTATTGATTCAAGACCTGATATATCTTACGTAGATCAGCTGACCGTCATTATTCGCTATGTTCTTCCAAGTGGTTGGTATAAAAGAGAGATTTTTGGGATTTCTACCTATATTTCTCATACTAGTGAAAACTTGGAGAAAGTTATTTTAGAATTTTTAAATAATATAGATTAAGACATCACTAACTGTCGGGGACGATAATGGGTTTAATATGTCAGGTAAATATAAGGGACTCTAATCCAGAATAAAACAACATATTTTTTCTGCCCATTTTATATCATGCGTAAATCACTCATTAAACTTAATTGGAAACGCTGCCGCCGAAAGTTGCAAGGAAATGACCACTTTTTTCAATATCGTTCAGGGGGCCGGGATAGCCTGGTCGGTAGGGCGCTGGGCCCATATCCAAGAGGTCGTGGGTTCGATCCTCACCGGCCGAAGACTCCCCGTGTAGTAAATGGTGACTGATGCACGTTAAATCTGTCGAGTCTCAAAGTCCTCCATGTTCCCACAACAAATCAATACCTCTGGGGGTACTGATCCAGGAGTTTCCTTGTCTTCTGGATTGGTTCAAAATTACAAGGCTACGGAGTTGAACGTAAGTAGTCGTAAACCCAAAAAATTGGGTCGGCTGTTCAACGACGGTTATAAAATAAAATAAAATATCGTTCAGGAATCGTACATATTTTTTTCAAGTTCTACACATAGGTGGAATGCATTACAAAAATTTTGTAAAAGCAAACACTTGAGTATTAAACCTATTTGTGACACCAGGTGGTCTGCTCATTCCGATGCTGTGAAATCCTTAAAGGAAAATTATGAAGAAATTAAACAATAACAGCATTTTTCCTCAAACAAAGATGAAAAAACAATTAACAAGGTCCGAAGCTGCCGATTTAAATAAAAAAACTTGATACATTTGAGTATGTACTGTTACTTACTATATGGGAAAAGATTTTAGAGAGAATTGATGCTTCAAACAAGACTCTTCAATAAAAAGATGAATCCCTAAATACAGCAGTTTTAATATATGATTCATTGATGGATTTCATACAAACAGTTAGAGATGATTTTGACAATTTAGAAAAAGAAGCAGAAAAAGTTAAAGATATTGCATATACTAATGATAAAAAACGGCAGAAAATACGAAAACTATTTCCTGATGTTTAGAACATGAAATAAGATTCAGTGGCAAAGAAGATTTTAAAGTTAATATTTTTTGTTGCTGTATGCAATTCTTTAATTAGCAACATTAAAAAAAGATCTGAGGGATATAAAACTATTAACAATAAATTCAAAACAATTTTTCATGATAGTGATGTTAGTGACTCTTCAATAGAGGAATTAAAATGTTACGAACAAGATTTAAATCTAGCAGAACTGAAAAATGAACTATTAAAATTTGAGACTTTTATAAGTAAAGAAAATATTATTTCACTTGTATCCATGTGGTCATTTATTCAGGAAAATAATATTATTTCAACATTCCCTAATTTAAACATAATTCTGAGAATTTATTTAACCCTTCCAATAAGCAATGCAAGTGGTGAAAGATCATTCTCAGTAATGGCCAGAATAAAAAAAAATTTAAGATACACATTAGGCCAACAAAAACAAAATAGTTTATCATTACTTTATATAGAATAAGAGTTATTAAATAATTGACGAGTTTGCAGAATTAAAAGTGAGAAAAAAGGCAATATAACTAATCAATCTGGGTATATTTGTTTCAGTATTATTGTTTGTTTTAATAAATTATACTAATGTTTGTTTGTTTTAATAAATTATGTTTATTTAATTTTTGTACATGTATATCATTTTTTTCCTTTTTCTTTTCTTGGAATCCGATAATTAAATAGAACTACATACTATATGCTTTAAAACCAAACACAAAGTATGCGTCATGACTGAAAAATAGGCCCAGAATTACAAGGTTGCCTAGGGCCCTCGTTAGTCTTAGTCCGCTACTGTACCCTCTTAGGCCATCTCGAAGCACGAATGCATTACAGTTTAGCAAGTCTCTTATGATCTACTGAAGGAATCTTGTTCCACAGCTAAATAGACTCAACTCGGAGGCTGCCCAAGTTTCTGTCCCAACTAGTCGCAGATGTGCTCGTTCAGTAGAGATTGAGCAGGTAAGGAAAGGGTGATAGTGTGATCGAGGAATTCCTGAAACACCCTTGCCATATGTAGCCAAGCATTGTCGTGTTGAAAATTGGCAACAGGGAGCCCTGCCATTAAGTGATAACACATGTGGCTAAAGGATGTCACAAATACACCAGTGGGCTGTCATGGCACCATGGATTAAAGTGATATTGTGTTATACGCAATGGCACTTCATACCATCACACCAGCTGTACACACTTCGGAAGCAGTCCAATCCCATCGAGAGAAACACCACTCTAAATGAAGGCAACGTTGTATGGGTGTCAATCCTGCCTACCCAATACAGCAGCACACCACTTAACATGTGTTGCCACTCATGGTAGGGCTCCCAGGAGCCGTTTTTCAACAAACAATGCTCTGCCACACACCAAGTGTGTCCCAGGAATGTTGCTGTCACATTACCACCCTCTCATGGCCTGCTCGATCCCCAGATTTGTAGCTGAATTTCATAAGGGACTCCTATTGCATCCTACAATAGCACCAGAGGTGGTCCAAGAGGGTACAAAACAAGTTTGGCAAGTTTCTGCCGAGGTGGTTAAAACCACTTGTAGAAACCGGTTAAAACTGGCATGGCAGAAACCCTTTTCTGCCGCATTTGTGGCAGAAATTCAGAAAATGACATAAAAGTAAGTACTGAGATTGACATACAATGGATAATTCATAGAAAAAACAATTAAATGTTAAAGAAAGTGCAATTTATTTACAAAATTATCACCATTCAAAATAAAATATTACACTGTTTGCACTCTGCAGCAATCTGTAACAAAAGACAAGTTCTGATGCAGTTTCTAAATCAAAACAGTTTCTCAATTTGCTATGCACGAACGAGAAATTTGAGAAGAGTCCAGCAGACAAGCAGGCATTACCATCTAGGAACAAGCAAGATTTGAGAAACTTTCGTCTATTGCATATTCTTTAAAACTGGACCACCGTGTAGAAGCTGGGGTAGTTGTCAAAACTTGACTCGAAAAATAAGTTTCAGGAAATGGGTCCGATTTGTTTTGCAAAGCTAGGATATAAGGTACAAAATCTGGGTTAATATTGGCGAGTTAACTTCTGGCACTTTCTTCTTGAGCACATGATAATTTCAATCCCAAATACTTTGGATGCAACATATAAGCTGGCAAATGATAATCAGTAACTGCCAAATATCACAAGCATCTTTTGCGAATTAAAAAGTTTGTTACAGTTACATGGAGTTACATTTTTCAGTTTACTTAAACAAATGTCATTAAGCAATTACTAGAACTAATATAGACGTTTTTAAGTTTCTGCCAGTTTTTGCTGGTTCTTACCGGTTATAACCAGTTTCTGCCACTGGCATGGCAAAAGCCAGTTTCTGCCAGCAAAAAGCCAACCCTGGTACAAAAACCTCCGTTCATTTGCATTTTTTTTAAACAAATGATAATTTTGCTTTGTTTTTTTTATAATTTACTTACACTTATGT
This sequence comes from Parasteatoda tepidariorum, assembly GCF_043381705.1. Lineage (NCBI taxonomy): Eukaryota > Metazoa > Arthropoda > Arachnida > Araneae > Theridiidae > Parasteatoda > Parasteatoda tepidariorum. The sequence continues at coordinate 15,701,284 of NC_092214.1, read as the reverse complement.
TGCACATGTGTATGTAGAATTTCGTTTCATTCTGACATAGTACACTAATTTTCATGACTATGAGTACATATAACGTTTTCTATGAAGAAAATTTTATACATATAAAAACAATGACTGTTATTTTTTTTACCTTTAAAAATGTTTCAAGAGAACTGGATAAGGATTTTCTTGCCTTTTCCCGCAAAGAATCTAATTTTGTGCTTTTTTCTTTAAGTAGAGTTGGCTGGAAAAAAAATTACAATATACTATCATAGAGCAACAAATATTACTGAAAATAAAAACATAGTAAAATATATTTCTGTGATCAAACTTTAACATAAATACATTAACAAAATGAACTAGAAGAGAATGTTGTTGTTCATTTACGTCGCACTAGAGCTGCACAATGGGCTATTGGTGACGAATTAGAAGAGAAACTTGAATACCTGACAGCACAGCAAAAGTCAATTTCATCATATACAAAAATGAAACCATGTAAGTAACAACAAAAAAATATAAAGAAGTTTAAACAATGATCACTTATTGATAATTGATCACTTATAAAAGCATTGGTATTTAAATTTGAATTATTTATAAGGCAAAATTATGTGTATTTTACACAAAAGTATAATAAAGACTAAATGAATACAATGGCATTGGTAAAATAATTAAAACAATAAAATGAGCAGGATAATTAAAAGCAAAAGGAACTTAAAGAGAGTATATATAAAAGTGAATGGGCAATTACAGTCAATTTTTTTTAAAAGTTTAATGCAATCAGAATCCTTCAAAACTCCCAGAAAACATTTTATTACTTTCCTAAGAAGGCTATTTATTTAGTAATTTTTAATCAAAAAACGCTTACTTTCGTTTTCACCTGAAACAGGGAGTCACAAGATTATTCACGAACTGGCGTCACACGTGTCCATCTGCCGTTCACTTATAACCGCTGTGCTATGAAAGCCAATATGTTCTTGCTTTCATTTGAATTTTCGTAATTAAATACAACTACTTCAGATGGACAATAACTATCTGTATAAAAAATTGCACCCTAGTGTCGCTTAATAAAAATGTGGGTTTAATATAACGTATTTTTATAATGTTAAATTTCAATGGTACCCACTGAAACATTGTTAATAGTTGACGAAATTTTCTAGCTTTAAATATTTAAGATTTTTTATTTCAATAAAAAAAAGTGTATGGTTTTGCTTATTAAATGATGCATTATAAATACAAAATAATTTTGTTTTTTCATTTTTTTAATCATATTAATCTAAATTTTAATGTATAATTCAAATTCATTTCAAAGATTTATTTTCATCTTAAGTGAAAGAAATGTTGGATAAACTTTTTATGTAGAATAAATAGTTTTAGATTTTAAAATGTAGGAAAGTTCAAGTTATTGATAATTTTTATTTATTTATTCCAGCGTGAATTCAAAGCATGTAATTGTCTTCAGTATAGCAGTAGCCTTTTAAAAAACTTGTGATCTCAGCAAAACTTTGAATTCATTCTTTCAACAAAAAAATTTAAATTAAATTAAATTAATTCAATATAGATGTAAAATATTAACAAAATTATGCATGATTTTTACTATTAAATAAAAAGTGTAAAATTTAGGCAAAATTAAAAAATGCCTGAAATTTTATACTTTACAAAATGATAAATTTATTGCATGGGATCATTGTTTTAGTTTTTAGTTAAATTTCAAATTTGTCTTTATTGTCTTTTTAAAAATAATTTGGTGGAAGCGGGAAAAGTGATATTGTGTTCTTAGCTTTTGTTACTTTTTATTCCATATTTCTATCAATTAATTTTTATTATTTATTTATTGCTTTTAGAGTTGTTTAAAGTAAAAATAATTATCCTTGATTAGTTGCAAACAACAAAATTTTATAGCTCCTGGTAGTTAAGGGGAGAGGGAATGTATTTTAAACAGATTGTAACAAAAATTCTTAAAAACCGTAACTTTTGTTACTTAACCGCAAGACCGCAATCTTGACTATGAAATCGTAATAATTGGTACCTCTGCTTGCTTCTCAAACAATTTAGAATTCAGTAAATGTTTGAAAAAATATTTTTAATAGTGAAAATCAAATACTTACTTCATTTTTTAAAGTATTTGATACATGAGAGTGAACTAATTGTTTCTGTTCAGCCATTTCTCTCAAAAGCATAACTAGAACTTCATTTTGTTCTTGAACATCTTCATAAGTCATTTTCTATATAATTACAAATCAGTACTATCTAATTAATTCTACAAAACAAACAAATGATAATTACAAACAAATGATTAATTTCATTAGTAAATTTTATATCTTATTATCAATACCGATAAATAACACATCAAGAGGAAAAAAGTAAAATCAACTTGGATATTATATAATACAGGGCAAGAAATTTCAGTTCTAAAGATACCAACCACATTAAAATTTTTGATTTCTAATACTTTGCATTCAAGAAGAATATTAACAATTTTTGAAATATTAATAGACGTATGATGAAAAACTTTTTTTGGTGACCAAAACCAAATATAGAACTTACAAAGAATATAGAACTTAAAAATTGATATACTTTTATTGCAAGAATAGCAATATGTTTAAATTAAAATAAGGCCATCACAAGGTTTTGATGTTTTCAGAAACAATGGTTTCATTAACGAAAAGTGAGTTATATAGCACTTTTTGTTTTAAATTGATGAAAAATGCAGTCACTTGATTTTAAAACACTTCCATGTGCCACAGAATTAAGGCAAGATAATCTAAGCATATATAGTTTAATTTAAAATTCATCATTCAAATATTATGTTTTAACATTAAAATATGATATATATATATATATATTCAGTTACATTTTGTTAAGTATGCTGTATATTATATATGTTGTTATGCATTACATGTTACATAATGTAACTATGCAGTTAATCTACTCTTAGGAACTTACTCTTTTAGCCATCCTTAGTCTTTCTATGCATGTTTAGAAAAATATAAGAATACAATAAGTGTTCATTTTTAGTTTTAAGAATTTTATATTATCATGCCATTTTAATGAGAGTTTCCTTAAAGTTTTCAAACAGCCACCAATTTATACTTTGCACTTAAATAATTTTGTAAAAATTTTAAAAATGGTATGCTCGTGTAAAAAGTTAATAACCAATATCAATTTTGTATAATAATTTGCTTATGCTCTTGTTTTCAGTTCAAACAATAGACTCACTTTATACTTTTTTTAAATAATGCCTTAGGTTAAAATTCACTAATTTTTTGCAAATTTTTATATATAAAGCACTAATTTATAACACCCTTGTAAAAATAATTCATAACCAAAATTATTTCTAAACTTGCCTGAAACTTCATTATTATTTCTTCCTTTACATTATCAGGTAAAGTTCCTAGTTTTTCTAAAATAATAAGATGAGCTTCTTCTGATGGCATCCCTAAATAAACAAAGTATAGAAAAGAACATTTGTTTAGATGCATATCAAAAGCATTTTTATTTAATGTTCTATAATATCAAAATACTTTAACATATCAAAAGATTACGATTGGAATTATTTCTGCGTATAGAGAGATCTCCCCAAAATCTCCCTAAATATCTATCCTAAATTCAAAACCCAAAGAACCCTTTTCAGAGAGGAAGTACCCTGTCCTTTATAATTCCTAGGGAGAACTCTGTATCAGTAAATAAATTAACAAGGGCTAATAATATTTACCAGGTTTTTCCTATGGTTTCTATCAGTAAAAACCTAGTTTTTACCATGTGTGTCCTGTTAAAAATGGAACTCTGAAAACCAAATCTGCTCTGAATACAACCGTGTAATGAAATTAAGTATAGTCAAGCACATAAATAACGAGCCTTGACTTAAACATAACCTGGATTTAAAGAAATCTGAAATATTTGGTTGATACAATGTTAAGTGTATAGGAACATAGCAAGCTTTTAAAAAGCAAAACTCAAGTTTAAGTGAGCAATATTTTTGTGATTCATAAAATTTGTAAATAATTCCATCTCTCCAGCCTTCTTGGAAAAACTCTTTATGTTTTTCAGGTTGACAAATTCTTTTTTGATGTTGACAATGTTTTCTGGGCGATGAGTCTTATTCAAAAATTAATAATACAACAAAGAGACAATGCAAATTAACAAACTTCTAAACTGAACAGAAATAAAAATATAAATAAAGTGCTATATTTATAATTCAGTAGGTATAAATGAACTATGTATTATGATTTTTCACAAGCCTGTTTTTGACAAGCACTTGGTTGCAACATGCAAATATTGCAGTCTTTCCATGTTATAATTGAGTTCAACTGTAGTTTAAGTTGATTTATTAATAAGCATGCACTGAGCAGATTGAGACATTCATATTGCTGTTTCAAGGTAGATAAATATTGGCTCAATATTTTGAAGTAAATTTTTCAGGAACAACAAATATTGGTAGATGAGACATGAGTTTCAAGCAATATTTAGTTATATATATATATTATATATAGAGAGATATATATAGATAGATAGATATTGCCTCCTTTTATTGATCAACTTACTATCAATCTATTTTTACAAAAGTTATCTTCACAGTTATAAAAGGATACACATAATTTTTTTTAAAAGGAAAAATCTAACATTTTTATGTCCTGGATCTTTAAAAATTCTGAGAATTGCAATGTTTGCAGAAACACTAACATGGGACGCATTGTGTTCCTCTTTCCTTTCATGTGAGTGGTTTTTTAATTTGATTTAAGTTATTGACATCAAGCATTAGAGTCATGTTTTCCCCACATACTAATATTATGCTTATGATTATACCTAGCTTATAATTAGAGCATTGCATTTTTTTCTTAATTTTTTGCCCTTGTCTGCCATGCGATACAGTTGATCAAACTTATGACATTATGTTATATGTATTGGAACAGCTTAACTGAGAATAGCAAATATGATTGAATGTTAAAATAAGGAACTGTTATAAAGTCTGGTGAAGCAATTGATTTTTAAACAGCATTATTTTTATGAATGATATGAGTGTTCCAGTGATGTCTATCATTTGTTTATTCTCTACCTATAAATTTGTTGAAATGATTAATACTTACATTCTGTAATAAATTACAAATGAAAGAAATGACTTTAAATTTTAAAATTTTGAGAAGCATAACTACAAAGATGAAATCAACAATACCTTCCAAATCACAACAAAGCTTGTGAAACCAATGCATAGGACATGCATCACAGGTAAAAACTTTAAGTACTTGAGGTGTTCTAGTTGGCTGCTTTTGATAACATGAATGAGCTTGACTGAAAGCTTGTTTCAAAGTCTGCATCATCTCATCAACCTAATAAATATAAACATGATTGTGACATACAAATCTTTTTTGAAGTATCAAAATTAATGTTATACTATTTCCTGTGTAACTAATATTATTTTGTATTTAGGTTTAATTGAAAGGAAGAATATATTTTAAAATATTAGTTTTGTTGTGAAATTGGCATTTTTTTTAAATTTTGTAACAGACTTCTTGGGGATTCTGTGTCCTAATAACCTAGCCACTTCAAGACTTAGAAATATTTCTTCTTACTCATTTTACATAATTTCAAACTATCCAATTTTTAAAACTTTAAATAAAATTTGGAAAAACTTGAATTTGAAACATTTGTTTTGAAAACTTTTTTGTCTAAGCATGTTAGTTTAAGTTTTTATGTTAAAAAACACATTATTAAGTTATAATTTTTTTGTATAGAATATTTATTTAAAAGAGATATGCAACTATAGAAATTGTTTGCTCCTTAAAAAATAAAATTTGTTTTTGACCTTCTAAGTAAAGTAAGATATGTTTTTTTTTAAAAAAGTGACTAATACTTTGATATAGAATTAATGTTTTTAATTCAATGTAATATTTTAAATCTGAAAGAAAACTTTTTATCAACCTAATATATTAATAAATAGTTAGTTTTCAATAAAATAAATGAATTAAATACACAATTCTCATTCTCTTGAAATTTGCATGTTTGCAGAGTTACTAACTATTAACACCATTTTAATTATACAATTGTCAAGCTTTGCGAGCAAATTTGCATAAACTATAACTGGAAAAGCTGAATTTTTTTAGCTGAATTGTATTGAACTTAGCTGGGTGAGATTGATAGTTGAAAAATGCCAGATATATTTATTAGTTCTAAGATTTTATATATGTTATAGATTCTTAAATGTTCCTCTCTCAACATTTCTTCCAGAACTTCCCATCGCTTAACATGCAAGTTTTCCTGTAGATCATACCCTTTTTTTTCTTTATTCAATTGTAAAAAAGTGAATAGTGCGAATAATTTAATATAAACTTGTCCAGGAATTTAATGTTGAGGAAATTGATACCAAGATATGTTAAAATTAACAATTTTTACCAGAAAATGAAATTCAACCAACCACTTTTCCAGTTTGACAACGAAAAATATAGCCACAGTAACAGTCAGCACCAGTTAAAGTTGTTTCTCTGCAGATGAAGCCAAAATGGTCTAAATAACGAAGACCCTAAAAATAGAAATGAGCAGCAAACTATTCATAGTGATAAAAACTAAGAGAAAAATGAATACTCTTATTCAAGTTTGAAAATACCGATAATGATGAACATCCAATCAGTGTTTACAATCATAATTATTAAGAATTATCTTAAGATTATTAATCTTACTTTAGCAACAATAATCTTAACGATAGCTAATTTTGAGCATAAATGAAAACGTATAACTTTTATGACCACAAAGAAAATATATTAATAAATATTGCTTGATTATTGCAGCTAGGCAAAAATAATACAGTGAAATATATATATACACAGTGAAAATCTGCTAAGTTAACCACCTCTCTAAGTTCACTTCTATAACCCAAAATATTTATAACCTGACTGCTTATCTATCTTTAAATATTAATCCCTGAAATAAGTCATATTTTCTCAAAAAAATTTCCGTATTATTATTATCTGCATTACAACTTCACTAAATTAGTGAAACAGTATTAAAAGCTAACGTAAATACCTTTATAAATTGAGAATAAGAGGAAATTTTAAGGGCTGTTGTAACAAATAGGTTTGCAAAAATAACAAAATAAATTTTGAAATAAAGACATAAATAAACTGTTGAGTTTCTAATTCCAGATATATTCCAGTGTATTGACAATAAAAATTAATTATAGTAAATAACTGGCATGCAAAATTAACAACCTAATTTTTTGAACTAATATTTAATATTGAATTTATATAACAAATTGTAATTCATTCTGTAAATAATCTCATTTTTTAAGATGTATGGGGTATTTGCTAGGAGTGCAGAATATATCCAACTGCTCAAACACAGTTCAGGAGAAATTCAGGCAGCCCTGAAGAAATCTTTAGTCCAATTAAAAAGAAATACTAAAAAATGCTTTGCGAAAAAAAATGTGACAAAATTACCAAAATTTTTCCCTGAAAAAAATTTCGGAAATAAAATTGAATCAAATCAATAAAATCCTGATATTTTTAATAAAATTTTACGACATGAAAATAAGCGCTGATCTGAGCAATTACTTCTTGGTGAGCTTGATTTGTGCAGATTTCATCTGGTATTTATGCGGACTTATGTCAGTTTTTTTTTCTAGGCAGATATTGTAACGGATGTCTTGATTCTACAATTTTTTGGATCGATTTTTCTGTATTACTATCATACATGGCAATACTTTTACTTGCACTTCATTACCTTTTAAATTTAATAATTTCACTTCTTTTCTGTTACTTTTTTTGGGAAAAAGTATTTGTAACGAGAAAGTGGACTTTTCTCTGAATTTTTTTAAAAATTTTCCTCTAAAAAATTCTTTACATTTATTTATTTTTTATTTATAAATTTAGTTAATCATATATTTTTGAACAGTTAACTTTTTCTAAACACCTTTAAGAACTGCAATTTCCTGAAAAGGAGAAGGCCAGAGGACTGGCCGAGCCAGAACACCAGGGCCAATCCTGGAAAAATTTAAAAAGGAAAAATAAATTGACATTAATTGTGTTTTAAATCTCCATTTCTTAGAAGAAAACTTAAAAACGAATGATTTGTAATAAGAATTTATTTTATCGTCAACCATTCTTGCATCCTTTGTCCTTCTCTAACAAAAAGAGTATTTTTTGTTCCATCTGACCACAATGGGTCGAGCAAAGAGGTCGAAAGTCACAACATGTTACAAGCAACACCTGTAAGTTCCTAGAAATTAACAACCACCCCATCTGCTTGACAGTTTTGTTTCTATTGAAACATTTTTGTTAATATAGAAACAAAATATTCGGATAGAATCTTCTGCTCTTGATTAAAAAAAAAAATGATTATTTCTATCCTTGTTTTCAAATCAATCCCCTGTACTTCACTGCTACCAAATTATCCTTTACTCATCCCCTGCCTGAATGATATATGCGTACCTTTGCTGACCGTTGGGAACATTCTTAGTTTCAAATATCACTATCTTATCATTATTGCTTCAGGAAAAGGGTTGTCAGACTCCTTTCTGAGCTTCTATTTTCTCTCAAGTGCCATGGCTCATCTTGAGGGTCCTTTGTTTGAATTTCAGACACAAAATTTTCTGGGGGTCTTTTTCTTAAGGAATTGTTAAACCACAGAGGAACACTCTCAACTTCAAATGAACTCGCCAAGATAACCATATTTTTTGGTCATTCTGTCACAAGAGTTGCTTGCTCACAATAGTAAAAAATACTTTTAGAACCATCTAGTCCTTTTTTAGGTAAGTTAAGAAAATTTTTCTTTTTTTTAAATACCAAACGCCATAACTCATGTAAGCATTAATTATTTAACATTGTGTTATCTATAAAAGTTAAATTATCTGATTTTTTTTATAATTAAAGAAGTTCTGCTAAAACTTAAGACAATATCACTTTATTTTTAATGGTTAAAGTTATATGCCAAGAAAAAATGTATACCCATGTCTCACATTGACAATCTTGAATGTCACATTATTTTATTTCTAATGCCCATCTGAGTTCCGTTCTAGTAAAAATAACTTACACTATACCTATATATTCATTTCGTGTAAAAAAAAACTGTTTTACCAGTTTTTTAAAAAAAAAAACTCTTGCTTTAAGGAATTAAAGATGTCTAAGCCGCAAAATGACCGTAGTTAATATTCTCACTATTTCGTAAAAATTATCTGTTGGCTAATCTGACTGCCTTGTGATGAGGGTAAAAACACAAATATTTTTAAATTATTGTTACATGAGCCTCAGACAAAGTGAAAAATATTTAAGTTTTATTTATGAAAAATTTTTTTGCAATCTATTTGAAAGTTTTAAAATATTTTAAACAGACTAGCATTTTCAAATTGAATCAATTTCTAGATTTCAAAAAAATCTCAAAAAATGAAAACGATGCAATTAGACAACAAAAATATAATTTTTTTAACAGTTAACTCAGTGCAGTACTTATTGAACAATCACCAGTTATACCAAGAGTACAGTTCTAAAATGAAGACATGATTTTTTGAAATTTTAATATATATTTTTTTAAGTAAAAAGCATACATTTTTTCACCAAGTTTTAATGGATTAACATAACCATAAGGAAAATAAAAATACTGTCCATTAGGAATATGCAGCAATAATAATGTGTTAATTACATTTTCTAAAAAAGTGCTTGCTTTCGTTCGCCACTCCCAGGACTGTCTATGACATTGATTTCAGATTGCTTCGTTGAATTTGTTTAGAAATTTAAGAAAATTAAGATGTATTGTTAATTGTCAGCATATTGACAAAAGATATAATTCTACTGGTAACAGTTTTCGCTAAACTAAATAGGGAGATCCCTCCCTTGCTCACAATGCTTTCCAACCTTTTCAGATTGTTTCCCTCACTGTCTCTACCTCGATCTTGCTTAATACCTCAGTCTTACTCTCTGATATATATATTAATTATATTAGAACTGAGCCATGATGGCTCAGTGGTTAAGGCACTGAACTGTCATAATGAAGAACTGGGGTTCAATCCCCAGTGGCAGCTAGAAGCCCACCCTGCTTCAGATCGATGGGTACCAAGTTGTCAGGGAAGTAAAGGTGACCTGCGCACAATGCTGACCACATTGCCACAATCATCTGTTAGTCACAAAATTGTGGAGGCTTAACCTCCATGAGCCCTCTGGCAGGAATGCCTTACTTTACTTTATATTAGAAGCTCTACCCCTGCTCACTTTTGCTTTACAAGCAAAAGCAGCAGCTGCAAAATAATTATTCCAAAAGTTATTAGAAATTTAAGCCTATTTTTTATTTTCAGTTTATTGGCAGAATATATACCAGGTCACAAAAACCCGGAACTAACTGCTTTTGCAGTAAGTAGTTTATTTCAGATCTCATTTGCTTTATTGTTCAATACCTTAGTTTATATATTTTATTTTAATAATACTTCATGAAATGGATTAGTTTTCACAATCACTTTAAACTGGAATTTGTCTAAAATGAACTGCTCACACCTAGGCATTCAGAGATTAGAGTAATATTAATATTATTATCGATTAATATTAATACACCATAGCTCACACAGTGCAGATTTATTCAAGCACTAAGATGGATTCTTTTTTTGCAATTTGTCCATTTTTAACATTATACTTGCATATTTTTATCTGGCGTAAAACACAAGTTTACACATGTTTCAAATTCAGAAGTGGAAATGTTTGTAAGGAGTTTGTGTTTCCCTAGCAAAATATGTTTAATCTCCAAACTAAGTATTAAAACAAGTTACTGCCACCAATACTAGCGTTTCAAAAACTCTTTACCAAGTGTGCTTTTCTGTGTCATAAAAACTATTTAATGAAATATATTAAATTTTCTACATTTGCAGAGAAATGTTTTTAAAAAATTCTGGTATCAAAATGTCGAGGCAGTCACTAGTTATTAAATTATTTTATGTCAAAGATCACGTAATTCAGCATCCCATAATTTAGTTTAGTGAAAACTATAAACAGAAGAATTAAGATTATTTTAAAACTAAGCATTATCTAAAATTGTCTCAGTTTGTTTAAATTTCAAATTACTTTTGGAATAATTAAATAGTTCATAAAAACTGAATTTTGAATTTTTCAATATAAAAGAAAAACTAATCTCAGTAAAATTATAATTTTTTGCATCCACTTTTGACTAAAGATAAAAAAAAAAATATATTAAAAAAATATTTTAAAAATTTTTTTTAAAAAAAATGACTTTTTCTAAAATTTTGGTGAATTTTTATACAACCACAAAAGATAAACAAATATGTCTTTATTTTCTCGGCAAACCAAAACAAACTACTCACTTTCTTAGAATTTATTTTAATTAGGGGACTGTGGTTAACATTTATATAAACTAAGAATGAGAATTTTTCTGCTTCTGAGGAGTCTCCTTTCCCCTCTCGCCTGTAAGTGATGTTGCATGTGTGATGTCAGTAAAAGTATTTCTTTTTTCTTTCTTTAATGTATTCTAAAATTATTATTTTTAACTTTCATAAAAATTAACTACAATTTTTAATTTAATAGATTTTAAAGGGTTACCTGTATATAAAGACAATTTCTATTTATTTATTTATTTACTTATTTCTTTAAACAAAAATTATGTCATTGAATTTGCTCAACAAATTTACAGCTGAAAGTTTAAAAAAAAAATTCTAAAAACTTGGTAGTTTTAAAATTAACATAATTTAAAACTCCTTTCTATATGCAAACACTGAATTTTTATTTTTGGTTTGGTTTCTGGATATTTTCAGCATTCATATTAAACTGTGTGCTTCTTGACCAGGTATACTCAAGGAAGAATCATGATGATTTAAACTATGTTTAATAATTTAACGATAAAACATAAGTATAATAAAATAACATGCTAGGAAAAGGTAAACAGAAGAATAACAGCAAATATCAATTAGTCAAGTCCTTATATACTCTCTCTGGATCAAGACAGAAGTGCCACTGTTTTGCAACTAAAAACTGCCGTCATGGATTCATTCATTAGTGATGACAAGAAGTGACGTTGGCTGACATCTCAACAATTCACTATTTCAATGAATTTTATAACATTTTCCTGTATTTTAAAAATTTATACATTTATATTAAAATTTAATTCCCTTTAAATAAAAAAATATTTTTCTTAAACTTTTTTAATTAAAATTATTCAATTTCCTCGAAATGTACTTTAAAGTCGTTATTTTCTTTGTTTTGAACATGTAATTTTTATTTGTTACTTTCTAAAATCAAAACTTTTCACTTCTTACTCGCTACTTCTGCTTTTAATACTTTTACTTGTTACTTTTTCATAGTAACGTTCCCATGTATGATTGCCATTGATTTGTACATGGCTTTAAGACGAGGTGATTCAACTTTTTTTTTTGGCTATTCTTCATTTAAGCAATTTAGCATCATTCTAATTATTTTAATTTTACAACCCTTTGATATTTTTTATTAGTGTTTGAAACATTCATGTTTACTTTTCAGTTTATCTTTGCATTGTTTGCACTTTTCTATTAAACATCTGATCAAAAATAAGGGTAACTGGATATCCTAGGACAGAGAGCAGCAATGATTGGACATAAGTTGAGAAATACTAGTTAAAAAACTTAACTTAATTAGTATTACACCCTAATATACTTAAAAAATTCCAAAATATTTACTAGAATTATACTTTAAAATTTATTTGACAATGTGATTTTTATAACTTAGAGTAAAATTAAATAAAAAGCAAACAAAATCATTATTATTATATCATTTAGTAGAACAACTACAATGAATAAGGGCTAATTTTTAAATTTCTTTTATATAAGTTATTTTATCTTTAATAAAAAATAAATCACTTCTAAGGCAACTGTAGAGACAGTTAAAGAGAAAAAGTACCATATCAAAAAATTTATAAACCAATATATATATCTGATCTGGGATTTTTCGATGCTCCACTGTATATATGTATATACAGTGGAGCGTCGCAGCATCGTTTATACGACGCCGAAGGGACCACCTCTCGAAAAACGTCGCATAAACGATAACCTCTTATAATCGATTTTTACTTCTAAAACTAGAACTTTGTTTTCAGTTAATTGCAATGTTTAACGTGATGATTTACATAACTTTCTAAATTAAACAAAGCAAAACAAACAAATAACAAAAGAAAAATTACAGTAAGCAATTTAAAGGTACGTAACCTTTATATAGATATATATTTTTTTTTTAATATTCAAAATTTGTTGGGTTTTTTTCACTTTAATTATTTTACGCAAAGTTTAGAGAAAAAATTTTCTACGGTTGTTTGCCGTGATGATTGACTTTAAGCTGTAATTAATGACCTGTGTAATGAATCAAGGTCCTGAAAAGTTTTTTCGCTGGTATTGTGATAAAGAAAATAAGTTCTTAGTGTTTTAATGGAATTCATTGCATCTTGAAAAGATGGCGTAACAACTTCTTGGCATTCCTCGTTCTCCTCACAGTCACTATATGGCTCAGACTGTGTGTTCTGAATAAGCTCATCCACAGTGCAAACCACTGACATTACTACATTCTCATCACAATCCATGTATTCATCAAAAGTTGTCTCTGTTGGGAGCAAATTCTAATCATCATCATTAATTATTGTATCATCAATTTCATTGCGATTTCTTTAGTTTTTTCCTTGAACATTGGACCAATACTGAAATATTTGTCGCACAACACTGATTGAAAAACTGAAGCAAAACCTTTTCCATTTCAGGAAATTTACCTTCTTGCACTCGCATTTTCCTTGATGCCGAAGATCCACAGGCTTTAGCATGTTCCTCCATTATTTGACGATCATGAATAATAGACTTTAAGGTAGAAACTGGAATACCCACCATTTCAGCCAAGTCAGCTTTTGACCTAAACGGTGAACCTTTATTGAATCCCTTCAAAGTTTAAATTTTTTCTTTCACCGAGATAGACTTACATTTTCGAGACATGTCTGAAAAACGATGTGAACAAAACAGTACGCATAGCAAAGAACGAAAAAAAATATATCTGTAGTGCTAGTGCACTGATAAGGAAAGAATGTCCTTAACTAGCCATAGCAATAAACCAGGTTGGGAAATCTGCTCACCTTCTTCAAAAAGGAATTCCCCTTCTTTGTGCAATCCGTTACACATTTGTTTTTCTACCCCCACCACCCCACATTGTTGCCACGTGCTACATTTACACATGCTCATTTCTGTGCCATTCATGTTAGAAAATTCCACCCGTTTTTAAAATACACAAGAAAAAATAAAAAAATAAACCTGAGCAAAATCGGAAAACTGAGATATAACCGATTTTGTGTGACCGATAAACGTTATATTTTTACATTAAAATGAATAGGAATGAATTGGGACCACACTAAAATATTGTATAAATGTAAACGTCTTATAAACGATCGTTGTATAAACGATGCTCCACTGTGTGTATATATATATATATATATCATACTTGTTTCTACATATATAAATATAATATCATACTTGTGAACAATGAGAAATGTCACTGAATGTTTTATTCAAAAGCATCTGTTTCTTATCTGTTCCAATTAAACAAATTTCCATTCGACCAATTAGAAACAACATTGTTCTGTTGGTTTGTCGAGACTCATTAGGAGAAGGACTAGTATAAGCTCGAGGTCGGCGAACGTCATCTTTTTCAGATCGATTAAAAACAAAAAGTGGTGTTTGCTTTGTACTAGGAAAATCTCCACTACAAGATCGCACTCGATCTCTCAGTACAACACTAGGATTACTGTCTCTAAGATCATGAATAATGTTTACACAACCTGGAGTATCTAGACTTTGAGTATGAGTGATAAGTGAAGATCCAGGAACATGAAGAGATGACTTAATAGAAGATAGATCCATACTTTGACTGCTACTCAGGGAATATTGGTTCAGATTTGAAAATCCAACATCTAACTTACAAATGTCATTAATTGGCGAGATTAGGAGATCATTATTACCCTAAAAAACATTTAACTTAATTAAATGATATAAAAAATTCTTAAATTTCATTACTAAACAGAAAAATAAATACAAGGCTGCCAACTACTATGCTTTTTGTAAAACATTTCATAGTGTAACAGAAGATTAAATTACTGGAACAAAATGGTGTTTTATATGAACTTTTGAATAATTTAAATTAAGTGGTGGAAAAATAACTTTAAATCAAATATACTAAACTATAAATTATATGTTAAAATATAAAATTTATAACCACTAGAATATATTTTCCCACAAAACACAGATAGTTGGCATCCCGGCAAACATTGTAAGAAGTTGCAATGTTTTAATAATCATTTATTTATTTGTTTGTTTTAAACACAGTAGATCACAACAAAACACACTGAATATAATTTTTATTAAATCTTTGAACATATCTCATTAGTTTAATCAACTACAGCTATTTATCAGTCAATAAAATATTTCACTGCAAGTTAATTTAACAAATTATGTTTATTGAAAACTTAGATACATTCTCTATATTACCCCTATAAGAGTCCTTAATTTATTAATAGCCTTTGGAAAAAGATACATTTTATGTAATGAACCTGGAATAAAACAAACAGTGTAAAAATGAGCAATTTATAAGCTGTTCATAAAAATTAAGCATAATGATAACACTGGGAAACAAATTTTTTGTTGCATTTAGACAAGTACTTGATGCTGCCTAATTTGCATGCAGGGATTTCAAATCTGAAATTAGTTTTGCACCTAAAGCAACATATTTTTGTTAAATAATGACACTTTTAATCAACTTTTTGTCAAATGAAAAAGTTTAAAAACGTTAGATATAACAGGGGTCACATAAATGTTGAGATAAAATTCTAGGGTTGTTAGAACACATCAAGATTAAAATTGCATAGGAACTTATGTCCATATATATTAGGGATCAGTACATAAAATATGCATAAGTACCTAAGAACAAAAACAATCCAACTATTATTGAAATCAATTAGAGAAAAGAGGGAAATAAAATCATGGAAAACCAGTTTACTTAGGATGAAGCTGAAGGGTGTGTCCTAAAATCCAGTAAGACACTTGTTGCATTAGATTTTAAAAACTAATTTTAATATTATTATTTTGATCCTCTTTTTATCATTTAGTTCTCAATTTTGATTGGTTAGAATACACAAACTTTTTCTTCTAATTTAATTATTAATTTGTGATGCCTAATGTACATAGTTTTCTGACTTCAATTTTTACAAGGGTTGTAACATACATACTAAGGGTGTTCATTGTGCAACACTTTGTATAAGCTTGTAATTTTAAGAAAATAGAAAAAATTTAAAATAAATTTTAAAATGTTTTAGCATATTTATGAATATGAAAAGAAAAGAACATTTAAAGAAGTGCTAATTGCAAAAAAAGCCTTACTCCATTACTAAAATTGAAGTCTTCTTTACTGATTTTTTTCTCAACTTCATTTTTGCCAGAACTTTTACTCAACCTGAGAAATAAATTGCTTGTAACCTTTTCAGAATGTTTATTTTTGTAGCTTTTTTCAAGTTCAAAGAGCCGAAATTTTTCTACAGCTTCATCAATAAAATTAGGGTGGGCTCTTTTACCAGATACCTAAAACATTCAGAACAATTTCATTTTAAAAATAAATAAAAGATGTTTATGAGATTTATTTTATAACTTTAAAAACTAATACACAAAATAACACAATATATTTGTTAAGAAAACACATTATTAGTGAAAATAAAAATAAAAAAAATTCTTAAAAGCATTAAAAGTTTAAAAATATATACAGGATTTTAAGCTGTGTAATTATTTGTTTCAATAATATTTAGGCATTTAATATCAAATTAGAATAAAGTGACTTGATGTGATCACGATTGTTCTATATAATACAATTTTGCACTTAGTAAGATTCTTTTTATGAATTTATTATATTTAAAAAACTTATTTCAAGTATTTTTAGGTTCTTAATCACTTGGTTTACACAGTTAAATTAGTACTTGAAATAATGTAAGCACATAATTAGGCAATCATCCTGAAAAAACAAACTTCTTTCAGAAAAGTGGTTAAAGACCAGAAAAAAATGAAAAAGTTTAAAAAATAAATAAATAAGAATAAAAACTGAAAGGAACATGAAATGATTACAGATAACTGCTTAAAATTATTAAATCTCTTTAAACTGTGTTTTGTAGCATTCAAATTTAAACTAAATGTTAAGATTTAATTTTTAAAACTTTCATCAAGTGTTAGTTTAAAATTTGATTTGAAATTTATTAATATTTTGTTCATTCAATCCTGCATCAAACATTTTTATTTTTAAAATTCAGTAGTATTTTGCAACATTTTCAAACATCATTTAGGATTTAAGAAATAATACATGCAATTTTGGTTTTTATTATTACAAGTTATTTTTTAAAATGAAAACACAGTAAAATTTACAAAAAATAAAAAAAAAAGTTATTGCATTTTTTAACAGTTAATTGTTTTAAGAATATTGTACCAAAATATTGAATTTATTTTCTAAAAATTTTAAAGTTATAGCACCATCTCATGCACACTGTAGTACAAGCTGTGACACATATGAACAAGTGAACTTGTGTTGATTAATAGATTGCTGTTTAATAATTTGATTAATTGCTTAATCCTAAAAAATGACAACTCAGTTGATTAATTGCTCACACCTATCACAGTAAAAAGCTATTATTTTAACTATTTTATTGAAATAATTTGTTTCAATTATGCAAGAAAAAGAGCTAATGGTACTTTCAATATAAATAGACAGCTGTAAAATTTTATATATTTATAAAAATTATTGATTACTTTGAACACAATTTATTCGAAACTGTTTCTCTTACTTGCTGTATCTTTAATTCAATTTTCAAAAGATTTACTTTAAATTTTGACACAATGTTCACAATTAATATAATTTTTGCTGTACTTAGGGATTTTTTAACAGAGTTGACTGATATTGAGTAACCCACAAAAATGTAACTTATTTTATGTTATTTTTTCAATTCAGCGAAAACTACATTCATGTAGTTTTAAAAAAATCTAATTTGGAAGACTTTTTTTCAACTTAAGAACACAGCAATGGATAATTTCAAAAATTAACTTTAAGCATTGAGTAACATAAGTTCCAATTTCCAAACTTTTGTATTTGAAACATGATAAAATGAAGATTAAAATATGTACAATAAGATGAAAAAAATATGTATACATTAAGTTAATCACCATTATAGCAAAATTCCTTAAAAAATTCTTTTCACAGGCTTTTACTGTGTTGTTCTCTCTTAAACTATGAGCAGAAAACTGCTGATCTTTCAGAATACAAGTTAAAAGTATTTACAGTTTACAAAAAGGTTGTAAATAAATTGCTGGTACTCAGATGCTTGTAGTTTTAGTTCTACTGAACAGATTCTAATAATCCCTTAACTGCCAAGTAAAATTTACGTGATTCACTCACCAGTGCCACTGTTTTTCGCTCAAGTGCACTTCCTTACGCGTTGCAATTTCAAAACAGTTTACTTTTACAAGACAAGAAAAAGGAAAGAAAGAAAATAGAAAATTTAAATTAAATAATAAAAATACAATATAAAGTATGTTAAAACTTAGCTGTTGTATGATAAATCTTGAAACATGGTTCAACACATAAACCAACATTACATTCATTGCACTGATAGCGGGATTCACAGCGAATTTTTTTTCTTGAACAAACAGCACATTTTCGCGATGCATTTTTCTTTGAAGACGTTGATGGAAAGAATAAAAAAGCAGCAAATACTCACGGGAAACGAAAAAAGAATAAACCCGACCTTACTCAAATAGAGACACGATAGTGATTAATACGATATCACTTTCCCATAAAATCCTTTTCCCATTCCCCCTCCTCCGAAATTAGTAATACACTCGCAAAGCAAACACTTTCAAGGTCATTTTACTGCATTCTGCAGTAAGGATGTAGTTCTATTTATAGCAGCGTAACGCAAAGCATTGTACTTCGGGAAAGCATATATACACGCCTGCGGCAGTTAACGTATCATCTGGTCAAGACGTATATATACGTACACGGCAGTCAAGGGGTTAAGATCATAGGGCCAAAGTATCCTTTGAAAAAAATGGTCCAAAATTTTGCTCTCAGGTGCGACTGTACCAGAATTTAAAAAAAAGAAATTAAGAAAAAGATACCAGCACAAAAATTAAACAATATAAATTTTTATTTGATTATGATATACATGCTCCGTGTGCAGACCTTTTAAATCAACAATATGCATATAGCTGCATGCATCACTAAATATGCTTTTAGTAGTACAGCGCTTTTAGTACATTTTTCTGTCTGATTTCAGAGGGTGGAAAATGAAACCTGAAATTGAGAATACCTTGCAAAATACAGCAGAGTTGCACATGAGAGTGCAAGAATCTCAGCGAATCTAGCTCAGTAGACTCCCAAGTATTTCATCAAATATGTAACATGATTGGTGCTATCACACGTTACGGACCGACGGTATGCCGAAAAGGATTATGGTTGACTGTGAAAACCACGCTTTAACATAACACATAGCGAAAATTGACATGGTGAAGAAAAAAAATCTCATTTCCGAAAAGGGAAAATTAAGCATTTTTAAAAAACACCCCATGAAAGAAAGCCCCTTTAAGGGCTTTTAAAAAACGAAAATCGAAAATAAACACATTTAAGCACTTTTTAAAAACGTTACGCACCATGCCCTTATCTTAACATATATATCAGGTTCATTCAGTAGATCTGGAGTGAGAAGCCTTTGAGTAACATCAGTTTAATTTTAACAACCATCCTGTACAACATGATTATAGTTTCATATTAAGGTATAGATTAAGAGATGATTATAGTTTAAAAATTATCTTGTAAAACTGAATTACATTTGTTACTTTCTTATTTATTGTTTTCAATTCTAAATGAAATATTAATTATTTTAAATCATTTTTTAAAGAAATTTACAACATTACATTCTAATTAAATATTTATTGAAGTTAAAATATCTTGTAATAAGTAAGATAAAATAGTTCGTGAGTTTTAAAAGATCAGTTAATACAATGGTTAATTTTAGCATCATGTAATGAGAAGTAACTATAAACATGTACCTTAACTGTTATTATTTAAATACAGTAAAATACATTCATTTAATGTTTATTTGTATATAAAATTAGGGTAGAAAAAGTTTATTTTTACTAGATTTATAATATATATCAAAATTATATGCACGAACATGTAGTTAAATATCTTCTTAGGAATGCATGATTTTTATTGTATGTGAAATTAAGTTCAGATTTATCAATGATAAACTGTATGTTTTTGTTAATTGTTTGTAAACTCAGTTATTCTATCCTAATCAAACTATAACTTATAGTAAGTAAATTTTAAAAAATGAGATTATTTGTAATTAAATATTATAAAGTAGAAATATTTATTAAGCAAATAATTTTCCAAAAAAAAATTTTTTTTCATTAGTATATTCATCCAAGTATTAATAAATTTCAGTTTTCATAAAAATTTGTTATTGCACTATAATGTGATACTTTAACTATGTTAAACATGTAATTTTAAATGAAAAAGAACAATTTCCTTCTAATTAAGTAACTTATTTCTTCCGAGTAAAATAAACATGCCAACTATGTTTATGCTAACATATAAAAGTAATGAAATCTCCAAGCTAGCATGGGTACACTTTTACGAAAATAGCAATTATACAAATCTTAAACTCAATTTTTTATAAATTAGGATTAAGGGTATATAAACTTAGAAAAAACTTAAGGTAACTTTAATGGTGAAATTTGAGAATTTTTAAGGAACAAATACAGTAGAGAACCAATTATCCAGAAAACTGGGGAGCATAGCTATCCCAGATGTCTGAATTTCCCAGTTTTCTGGATCGCTAAAAAATTATTCAATACAGCTTGACTATATATTTCAACTTTTAATATTGTATAATAAAAAATAGCTGTTTCAGCATTCCAATTAAAAATTTGTATTTTCTCTTTACTCCTCTTACTTTATTATATTTATATAGTAAAGTAATAGTTATGTATTTTTCTTATACTTTCCCTACCACCTTCTGTTTGCTGATATTTTCCTCTCGTAAAGTAAAAGATAAATATGTAATCATTTGTTACATCTGATTTCTTTTTCAAAAGTAAAAAAAACAAAATAAATTATAAATAAAAAATTAATTAAAAAAACATGAATAAAAAAAAAGGTCAAAATTTCTCCAATCTACCTAGTGATTAATCTGGCTGAAACTGATTTTCTATCCAGGAGAATTTTTTTGCTCAGGCGCACTTTTCTCATGATTGCGTTATTCCATTCAACTTTCAGGGATTGAAAATTGGACGGACAGCTGTAGGTTTTTCTACCGGAAGAGCACCCCATTTTTCAGCATTTAATTTCCAAACTCACTGTTACGTATACGCTGTCATTTCAGGTGAGTCAAGTGATTTGGTTCATTTCATTTTATCTAAGTACATCTGATTGAACGGGGAGAAAAAGGAATTCCCTACGTTTTCATCTACTCAGCTTCAAGGATGACTCAGTTGATCCAGTTTAAAAATGACAGGGAAAGTGAGCAAAGTTATTCCCGGTTTTCTAGAAACCAGATAAAAGGTTTTATACTTTGGGGCGAGTGTTATCGACAATGTCAACCTTCATCTATGAAAAGATACCCCAAGATAGATACCCAAGAGTTAACATGGCTTATATACTAGTGAATAATTTTATTTTTATTTTATAACTATCGTTGAACAGCTGACCCAATTTCATGGGTTTACAACTACTAATGTTCAACTCCGTAGCTTTGTAATTTTGAACCAATCCAGAGAACAAGGAAACTCCTGGATCAGTACCCCCAAAGGTATTGATTTGTTATGGGAACCTGAAGGACTTTGACTCTCGACAGATATAACATGCATCAGTCACCATTTTACTACACGGGGAGTCTTCGGCCGGTGAGAATCGAACCAACAATCTCTTGGACATGGGCCCAACGCCCTACCGACCAGGCTATCCCGGCCACCTAGTGAATAATTGTAATGATAGTTATGCCACAATACTCCGTACCAGAATTTTATCAGGGATAGATTTTGATGTCTGGATATCACTAGTTAATTCATTGTCATTTTTGCAAAAGACTGTGAGAGCTGTATTAAGTTTACCAGATTTTGAGCACGGGTGGTGAGATCTGTATTAAGTTTACCGACAATAGAGCATTAGCCGTGTAAGCTGTATTAAGTTCACAGTTGTGTATGGTCACTCTCGTGTTGCTATTAGAAGCAAAGTGTGTGCAGGGTCTCGTTGTGTTCAATAGAGATTGAGTAGCAACAATGTGACGAAGACAATGACGCAGTCACAAATAACGAGTAAACTGATTAATGTGGACCATCCATCAAAATAGACGTGTTCTAATCAAAGTGGGTGTAACTGTCGAGGTAGACGAGTTCATATCACGTCTGGGTCAACATTGTAGTGAAGGTCAATATTAATGAGTTAGTGTTTGTTGATACATCTTCAATAACCGAACGATTAGGAATATAAGCTTTAAAAACAAATTCCAAACATAACAGGTTATAAAAATACAATTAGCTTAGTATGGTAGACCATTCTTGTTGACATCTCAATTAAAATATCTGAGAAGAAAGTAGAAGCAGTAGTTTTTATACTAAGTAAAAGTAGAAGTTAGTATGTGCGATTGTAGCACTACCTCATAACATATACTAGGAAGGATGAATCTACACATTACAATACAGCTAACTATACTCCTACTTAATTATTGATTACAAATAGCTGTATTTTAACCATTTTCATATTTCAATTCATTTACGCTTACTTTATAATATTTACGTAGTATAGTGATGCAATTTTTTTTATTACAGTTCAACTTTCTGTTCACTATAAGGATGTGTAATGCATTTCCCTCTCTTAAATCAAAGACCCAACAGCTTTCTCTCTACTGAACTTCAAAAATGATCAGAATATAAACATTTCGCTTCAATCATTCTAGTTCAAAATGGTAGGAAAACAAAGTTTTCCCCCGGTTTCTTGGATACCAAATATAAGTTTCTGTACTGTACTGTATCAACATCATATAAGAATTAAATGCAGATCAGACGAAAAAATTATGTATTATTCGTATGCAGAAAATAAGAACTCTGTTTAGAGTAATAAACTTACTAAAATTACATAAAACTTAATTAAAATTTTTATATTTCAAAAATATATATTTGGCAAAATTTTCTTACTTCAGTAGTTATTTAGAAGTTTAAAATTGTAAAATTTAAATTTCGAGAATAATATTGGAAATTCTAAACCAAAATGTTAATATTTATGAGGGTTATTATTATTATATGCAAATTTTAAAAAAATAAAAAAACAAAGATTTCAAATATAATTGAATGTTCAATTGAATGGGTTTTTTTTTTTTTGGTAAATAAAGTATAAGTATAGATAATGTATGTAAAACTAATTTGTGTTATAAATATTTGCATTTTGTAAAACTGTTAAGAAAAATATATTTTTGGAAATTTCAAATTATTCATAAATCAAAATAACTACTTTTTTAAGTAAAATTTTGTCAAAATTGAACTTATACAAGTCAATATTATATTTTACAAAGAAGAAAAAACTAGTGTTCATAACATATAGATTTTATAAGCTTTTTCCCATAATAGTAAGTATAGTAAATAAATATCCAAGTAAATATCCAGAGCATTTACCCTGAACTATAAAAACCCAGGTATTTCAAATCTATACACTAAAAAATTTGTGTCAACTATATTATAACTTTGTGGTTGATGAAAACCATCTGAAAACCAAATAACAAAGTACATAATAAGGTGAAGTTGCTATATCATAAACACCATAAATATTCACTCACAAATAAAAAGACACTAAACTTACTTTGACTAAACAATACTTTAATAACAGTTAAGAAACTAGCAGATAAATCAATAATAAAATAACTTTTTTGCTATAGATTTTAAAATGTATAAACGTAAATTTGTCTATTTCTGCATGTGAGTGCATTATGCACATTTGCTTATCATTGAAAAGAGAACTATACTTCACCAACTTTTCGACTATAGATCAAGACATCCCAGGATAAGAATCTATAGTAATATGCCGTTTCTCCCTTGTCCGATAGTAATTTAAGATGTTTCACATTTTACTTGTGGTAACATTAAAAGAAATAGTGGTTCAAATAATTTCTTAGAAACTTCTGCTAAATCAAATGTACAAAAATATCTTAAACTTATTTTCGAAGAAATTTTCAAAACAAAAAATTAAACCTAATTTTGGTAGCTACTTTAAAATGAATGATTTAGTGTTCTAATGGGCATTTATATTTATGGAATAACAAATGGGACTTTATTTGGAAGAGTTGCTATAATGTGAGATCCTACATAGATAGAAATTTACATCAAAATATATGTGTGAGTATAAAATATGTATCATTATAAGTACAATATAAGTATTAATATATGCATATTATAAGTTTGTATTTAAATACATTACCTTCAAAATTTCAGGTTCAAACATACATAAAGTTCTCATATATTTAAAAAATACACATGTTACTTTAAAATATACATGTTACTTTAATATTTAATGAAAAGTTTAATAATTCAATATCAATTACTGCTTTTTTGTCATAATATAATATTTTTTTCCAAAGCGTTTCCAAATGATTTGGTCTGAATGGTCATGGCATTTTCCATAAGGCTACAGCACAATATGATAATTTAACACACTTTGTAGTACAATGCTTAGACCTATATTCATTATAAAATATGTTTTCAAGATCAATAGATTTATTTGACTGCAAAAAAATGGGAAAGAAAATAACTTACTTTGATTCTTCCAACATATAACACCTCATACTGACGAGAATTACAAACAACTCTATCCAAAGTGACACCACTAGCAGTTTTCATGGCTTGAGCAGACAAATTATTGTGACTGGACAACTCTTTACTAACTTCTCTAACAGTTTTAAAAAGTTCAAGTACCTTTTAAAAAAAAATTATTTTGCAATTATATAAAAGTTATCAATATTTAATAACATGATTACAATTGCATAAAATTTCCAACAGACTTTTAGGCTGAGTTCTCAAAATGAGGTTTAACTTTAAACCTGGCCTAAAGAGCAAAGTTAAACAGAGCTGCATTACAGAAATAAAGTTAAAGGAAAAATCCAATTCTAAAGATCTAGTTCAGCCTGATCAAAGTTAAATCTACTCAGGGAGAGGTCAAAATCAGAAAGAAAAAAGGCTACTCTAAACTTACTCCTTCCATTTTGATATCTTGAAATCAAAATAACTATTTTTTAACTTAAAATTATGTCAAAATTGATAAGTCAATAATATTATATTTTACAAAGAAAAAAAAAACTAGAGTTCATAGCGTATAGATTTTATAAGCTTTTTCCAACAATAGTTTTTAAAGGAGAGTTACTGTTTTGGGGAGTACATATATCAACATCATCGGTCTATGTGACGACTGAATAATTTTTCTTAACTTCATTGAATGACGTTTTCATAAACAATGGGTCAGCATGAGATATCTCTAATACATAAATCTTTTGTACTGGTCTATCGATTTTACCATTAACTGTTTTCACTCTAACTACTTGGATAATCTTGTTTTTCCCTGGAAATGTGGATATGATTCGACCCAAAGGACTATCTATTCTCTACTTACTGTCATAGCATACTAAAACTACATATAAAGTTATTAGGTGTGGAGAATGTGTGACGATGTCAACCTTCTTCTATGGAAGGGTACCCCAAGACTGAATCAAGTTAGCATGTCCTATATACAAGTGAATTAATGTTTAATAATCTTAGTGGTAATTACACTGCATTAAGTGTTTGTACTTTCCTCAGTTTTTGCATCAGGAGATTAAAATATTCGTCTCTGAATTATCTTCGAAATGTATTCCGTTTTGCACTTCGAATCAGAATTAATTAAGGATTTCAGTGCTCTTGATTATTCCATAGACAACTTGCAACACACAAAATGATTTATTTTACTGTTCTATTTACATATAAAAATAAAATACTAGCTTCATCAAAAAAAAACTTGAAACACTCAAAAATATAAAGTCGTGCAAAAATAAATATATTAATGCTCAAAAATAAATACTAAATAAAAAAAATTCAAAGCCCTTTTGAACAAGCCCCAAAAAATGAACAAGCTCAAAAGAGCAACAATAGAAACTTAATTTTAAAATTAAGCAGACAATAATTCTCAACAAAATGTTTTTCTCCAATTTTGCTATTATTACCATCTTTCGTTGATATTAACTTTATCAATGTAGTCTAGATCTGGCACACCAACAGTGTGTATGTCTTGAAGAAACATGGATGGGGAAAATAGAAGTTAATGTTGTGAGTCTTCTGAGATGTAAGTAAGAGGCCTGCTGTTGACAACTCCTACATCACACTAAATAGTTGACACTTTTTCATACAAGATACAAGTTTTTCCTAAAATTCCTCTTGGTAGTTTTTTACCATTTGAACCATTATTTCCAACCCCCATCATGATACAGTTTGTGAAGTTAATTTTTACACAGTTTTCTTCTTCTAAATTAGTGACGCAACACATAGATGTTTGGTATTTAGCCTATACTGCTGCACATAGAATATTCATTTCGGACGAATAAAGGAAGAAGCGTCTGCCGAAGAGAAAATTTAGTTCGTTTACAACTGTCTTGCATCTGCGGGTCGCACATCAAGGGTTGGCGAGCCGCAGGTTGCGCACCCCTAAAGTATACCTTTTCTTTAAAAATGCACCTTTAAATGCTCATTTTCTCTAATTTTCAGTATAAAATATTAAAAAAACGTTCATGTTGCTAATCAATTAATAATTTTTTTTAAAAACTTCTTATTCAGGGAAACTTAGACAAATAGCGTCTTTTAGCTTGGCTTAAATTATTTTTCAAAAGTATCAAATATTTCTATTATTTTAATAATAAGTAAGAATTACTTTTTGAAGTATACACATAAAATAATAGAAGAGGATAATTTAAAAATTGATGAGGATCAAATTCAGTTATTACATAATATTGCATATTTTGATAAATTAATTTGATAATATTTAATAATATTTGATAATACTGTTTGTTAAAGGTGGTAAATGACTTTTTCAAAACTAAAAGAAGTTCTTTTCTGTAAGGTAGCACCCTGCCTTTCTTTTTTTTTTATTTCTAGGTGGAACACTACAACACGTAAATGCAAAAAATAAAAAAAATATTTAATAGTATTAAAATAATTGAGCCCAGTTCAGTATGCCCCTATGTCAAAACTATAATGTTAATAAATTTGAGAGTGAGAGCGTGTGAGATAGTGATATTAATATTATATTAGTTTTATACAATTTCAATATTTAGTACAAATATATTTTGTAAAGTTAATTTTCTCATTAACTCTGTTAGATTATAATATGAAGAGTGATTTTAAATAAAATCCCTTTAACTCTAATTGCACAGATCTAGATTAAAATAAATATTTACTTCATAATAGTAACAATATTTTTTGACGATTTTGTGAAAATTTTAATACAGGGATTTTTAAGCTCGCGTGCATACGAATCGCTACATAGGGTTTTAAAATCGCGTAATTACAAATCGCGATATTGGATTTTTAAATCTCGTAAATAAGAATCGCAATGTACGACATTTAAATCACCTGATTAAGAATCGCAACGTTCAACTTTTAAATCAGGTAAATACGAAAATCAATGTTTGAGGGAGGAATGAGGACTTCAATACTTTCGCTTCGGGGAAAATTTAATTCCTCATAAAATATTTTAACTTGTGCAAAAAAAAAAATTTCAGCGGAAATTAGCGGGAAAAATGGAAAAATCTGAAAAAAGGCAGAAATCAGCGAATCCGTGGAAGAATCACATCCCTGTTAATAGAGTCAATCAAAATCTCAGTAAAGTCCGGAGTCTGAGTCAAATCTTTTTATTCCGGGGACCATTTCCATATCTGTATCTACGAAAAATGAACTGGGTAGGGTAGTAACATGCGAAAAACTTTTTTAAAAAAAAATTGCAGAAGGGGACTGTAGTGTGTCTACCACTACAATGATTAAATACCAATTCGCTAGTATTTAAGACATGTTGACTTGTAACTATCTTGGAATACCTTTTGATAGATGAAGGTTGACATTGTCAATAATTACTTTATCCACATTGGTGACCTTCAGGCGTGATATTCCCACGCCTACCTCGACAGCAACGCCCACTTCAATTGAATGGATGGTCCACATTTAACAGTTGACCTGATATTTGTGACATTGACCTCCTTGTGCTGTTGCTTTTCAGTTTCAATCACACTTTACAGCTAATAGCAACACAAGAGCAATCACACACGCAAACGTGATCTTAATACCGCTCTCACAATCAGCATTCAAAAACTTGGTGAATTTAATATAGCTCTCTTGACTTCCCACGAAAACATTCCTATTTTCGTGGGATTAATGGTATGGTATCCATCATTGAATTCTATCACAAATAAAACTTTAGTGGGGGAGTACTGTAGCATGTCTACCACTACTGTGACTTTCCTATTAGGTGATGCATCAGAAACCTGATTTAAGGCGCCGGTATAAGACGACGCTCGCAGTTTAACGATTTCACATGCGAGGATTCTTGTCTACGTTATCTCTGTCACTGCGTTAATGAAAATTATTCCACCTAGCTGCAAAAATGTTAATTGCTTCTAGCTACGAAGATGTTAGCTTCGCGATGTGGAATGACGAAGAGCGAATTGAATCAGAATATCATTGATCAGATAGTTTCTCTAAACGCCATTTTTGTCTTTGGGAATTTACGTTTCTTGAAGATTATTTTCAGCAGGATTTTTGCTACATAGCAATCATTTCATTGTGCATTATTTCATCACTTTTTTTTCCCTTTGTCTATCAGGATTTAACAATTTTTGTCTATTATTTTTAGTAGACCTACTGGAACTTTGTGATCACTGTTATCCTAAATTTTTGTTCTGAACTCAATCTATTAATGAAAAAAAATATGAATTTTAAAAAAAAGATTCTTTATTGATTTTTGCTACATAGCAATCATTTCATTGTGCATTATTTCATCACTTTTTTTCCCTTTGTCTATCAGGATTTAACAATTTTTGTCTATTATTTTTAGTAGACCTACTGGAACTTTGTGATCACTGTTATCCTAAATTTTTGTTCTGAACTCAATCTATTAATGAAAAAAAATATGAATTTAAAAAAAAAGATTCTTTATTGATTTTTTTAATTAGTGTTTTTCATTTTAAGTGATACAATTTAATAGGGGTATTTTGTCTGTAAGTAATTTATTTTTTTTATAAAAAGTTCTTTTAAAATTTATTTAATGCATGTAAGTATCATAATTTGACAGAATTTGATCTTTTTAAATCAATAAATCATCAGTTGTTTTTAATTATAAAAAAATTAAAATAAAGCCTACATTTATTTAATTTGCTTTTATCTTTGAGAAAATTGAACAAAGTTTGTGTTATTTTTTTTTTTTTTTTTAAATGGCTATTAGTTAAAATCACTAAATTTTTTTACTTAAATAAAAAATTAAGCAATGTTTAGACGCTTTTTCAATAATATAACAATAGTACTTACAGTATTTTTCTTCCCTTAAAATTCTTTCAATATGTATTAGTTTGATAATTTGTAAGATAATTAGCATCATTTTCCAACCAATAAATCTTTAGTCGATTTTATTTTCAAAATAGAAAATAATAAATGAATAAAAAACATATTTATTTTTATAATTATTAAGTATAGAATTAGACCATTAGTCAATACAGCCTTATTATTTTAAATAA
The DNA here is from genome assembly GCF_043381705.1 of Parasteatoda tepidariorum. NCBI lineage: Eukaryota > Metazoa > Arthropoda > Arachnida > Araneae > Theridiidae > Parasteatoda > Parasteatoda tepidariorum. The sequence continues at coordinate 15,671,506 of NC_092214.1, read as the reverse complement.
GTAAAAGAAGGTCCAACAATGTTTCAAAAGCACATTTTTTTCCTCAACAATTTAAAAAACGTTTTACTAAAGTGAACATTTTTTTGGTTTGTTTTTTTTACTTTCATTTTTCTTTCTTTTAATTTTTAATGCATATATGTAAAATATTTTGTAACAGCTTTATTATTTTTAAATCAATCTTTAAGCTAGTTTGAATTTTTAAAAAAAATTAAATCTCGTTTGTTTTTACTTTAAGACAATGGGTTTAAGTCAATCCATCTTCAGTATTTCAATTGAAAAAATTAAGCAATGTTATTGATGTTATAAAATAGAGGTGCACAACCTTTTTGAGTGAAGGGCCACTTGCGCAGCAGGGTGACTAACAAAGTTAAGGGCTGCACATGTGTTTAGTGAATGTAGTAATATTTATATAAACATTAGTGTTCTAATTTTTTAATCAATAAACTTAGTATTATATTTGTAGAAAATTAAAGGCATTCAATTATTAGAAATCATTAAAAAATAAAAAAAAATACTTTTTTTTAAAAAAAAAATTGCCATTTTTATCTGTCAAATATAGATTTATCAAAATAAATAAATAAACGTTGGAGAAAAGAAATGCTTTTTTATCATATCTTGCAATACAAAAACTAATTTTAAAAATAAATCCTAATAAAAAAAAACTGCAATGCTCACAGAATAAAAGTAGGAAAAAATTTAGAGCATAATTTAGTACAGTACAGAACCCGCTATCCGGAAATCAGAANTATTTCCAAAAAAATTATTTTTTTTAGTTGGGTTTAACAATAAAAAAAAAAACGGCTTTTTGTAGGGATTCAGAAAATTGGAAAAATCAGTTATCCGGAATAGCGATGGTCCCGATCGTTCCAGATAATCGGTTCCCTACTGTAATATAAATTCGAAGAAAATTTATTAATAAAAACAAAACTGTTATAGTTCAAAATAAAATCCAATTCTTATTTGGTAAAGTACTACTTTATTATTTCTTTTTAACGATTATTAGATCTTTTTATATAGTAAACGTTTACTTTTTTTAATGAAAAAGATCACCTAAGCAACAAAAAATTGAAATCAAAACTACAAATAGTGAGTAGTTTAAAAATTCACAATTTTAGCAACTTTATGAATTTCTCAAGTTGCAATAACATGGCATTTAAATTAGGGATGTAACAAGTATTTAGCCATTCTGTCAAAAATTCAGTTGGTCAAATGATGGGCCATATATTCGGCAGAATATATTTTAGAAAAGTTTTTTTTTTTTAATTTGTATAGATATGATAATAATATAAAATTGTATTTTTAACTTTATTATAGTATTGCTTATTATAAGAGAACACAAATTTCTTAAATTTAAAAATCCATGTTTCTGCACATGGGTTGCAAATTTATTCTCTAGAAGACAAAATAAAAAACTAAATTTGAAGAATTGAAACTAGATTACTTTATACTGAACCACAAGTTACAGCACTTCTGCATCTTTTTTTTTTTTTTTTTTAAATTATATTCAAACTAGTAAATTTTGTCACTTTTTCTATACTTTTAATTCTAAGAATTGAGAAGAATTTCTTTTCATTTTTGCTGTTTTCATTATAAAGCAGCATTTTAACAGAACATCTCATACTATTAATTTATTATAACTTTTTTCCCTGTACTGCAATATAAATAACCAGTAACATAGAAAACTGTGATTTTCAGTAAAGTTTTGTTTTAGGAACTAAGAACAAATTGTTTTCTCTGTTTTTCTTTTTAATTAACTTTTCCTTTTATATGCATTTTATGAAGCAGCAATTTTTTTTTTAATAAACGCTACTAATAAACTTTATTTTATAGCAATTTTTTTTCTTCTAAAAATATGGCAATATGAAACATTTAAATTGAGATTTTCTGCATAGGATTTTCATTTAAAAAATTTAGAATGTTTTTTGTTTCTATCTAGCTTTTTTTCTCCTTTTTTTTAAAAAAAAAAATGTTTTTATAGACAACATTTTTATTATAACGCAGCAATTTTCAAGAGCATTTCTGCTAGACTTAATTCTTTTTTCTAGACTTTTTCTGGTAATTGGAAAACGGAGATGTTCCTTTAAAATTTTCTTTCGAAAATTAGGATTGATTTTTATTTTCAATGTTTCACTTTTGCATATAATCTTTAGTTTTTATGATAGCGCAGCATTTTTAAAAGCGTTTCAGATAGGCCTTATTTTTTAACATTGATTTATGAATATGTTTTTTCAGAAAATATTATTCTTAGCATTGAAATGTTGGTTTCAGTGTTGCTATGCTGCTAAAAAATATAGCTATTTGGCACCAAACATATGATATTCACTCTATTTTTTTTGCCAAATATTCGGTTTTCGACCAAATCACAATTCATTACCACATTTGATGAAATCATATTCGATTCCGAAAAAACAAAGGAAAAATAACTAGGATTTACGACAAAACTGCACTGAAATACCGTATCCGAAAGTGATTATTTAAATGCTTGATCAGAAATTTGCGAGTCGTAATAACATCGTAGTTAAATAACGGGATTGCAAAATCAAGTGGAAAAATACAGCAAAAATTGAAAAAAAAATGCCTAAATTTATGCTGAACTCAGCACGAATAAAGCATGTCAAATGCGTGATTTAAAATTCGCATGACGTAATAAAATTAGCAGAATTTTTTAGAGTTCGTGGGAATGCATAGCAATAACTGCCGAAAAAATAGTTGAAAGAATTGCAAAAAAAAAGAAAAAAATCACTTAAGATTTACGATGAAATCGTCACAAATAAATTGCACCAAAAAAGTGATTATTTAAATGGGCGGTCTGAAACTCGCTTGTCGTAATAATATCGTAATAAAAATTCGGAAATTCCGAAATCACCTTGAAAAGCAGAAATAACTGTGTAAAAAAGTCATTTATATTTACAATGAAGAAAAGATGCTTAAAGAAAGCGTGATAAATATACATGTACTATGGAATCTGTTAAAATTGATCGAGTCAAAACGTAATGACTCAAAAGTGCGATTAAAAATTTTTGAAATTTTTTTTATTGTGTTTAGAAGCTCTCGCAGGCGGCACTTTAGTAGTCGGCGGGTCGCAGGTTGTGCACCCATATAATAAAAGCATTTTTTACAATTAACATTTTTTTTAATAGATTTATCACTTTTTATTTATTTTTGATTGAATTAAAGATGCCTGATAGATAATTTTCAAACAAATTTTAAATTGCGATGCATCGCTATATCAAGATGTCTAACAGACGATATATCAGAATGTTAAATTTCTTACATCACCCAGGCCTATTCACTAGTATATAAAAAATGTGAACTCAATAGTCTCAATACTATCTTGGGGTACCTTTTAATAGATGAATGTTGACATTATCAAAAACTATTCCTACAAAGACAAATCCAAAGGATATAACTTATAGCTTTTGTTAAAAGCTTTCTTTTTTTTTAAATACATGAGAGAAGACTTCCGTATCGTGATCAGCAGCATAATAATTGCCAAGTCTTGGTAAATTCTGGACAGCTGCTCATGAGAAACTTAAATAAAAAAACTTCACAATGGAGACCAACTCCAAGGGTTAACCTGTAGCCAACACTGTGCAAACCTCTTCATATCTTTGTTTCAAAAATTATAAGTCTAAAGTCGATTTGTCGTCTTGTCAGTAGTAATTGGCGAAATGGGTCACGATACGTAAATGTTCTCAAACATTTAATACAAGCATTAAACACTTTATAAGAAAACTTTTGTTAAGAACAAAAATCTCTTGGCACCATATTGATTTTAATTAATGTGAACGGATAGTGAAATGTAAATATCTCCGCATTAGACTCTCCAGCTCTGGTTTTTGTACATCATAAATATTATTTTACTTGTTGCAAATTGATATAGTGCCAACATAAAGAAAGAAGAAAAATAGATAAAATACATTACTGAATTTTCATTGGGAGCTTGAAAGACATGATATGCTGATGGTCCACCAGCCACTTCTTTGGTCATATAAGTAAAACATGAAGAATCAAGAGTAGACTGTGAAAACTTAGAAACTGATTGCAATTTATGTTCAAATACAATATGTTCATCCTCACATCTAACAGCTTTTAAAGATAGTTGTGTAATTTCAATAAATATTTCTTCTTCATTACCTAACCCATGCCTTTTAATTTCAGCAATTAGCCAGGGTAACATTGGTTGAGTATATCTTCTGTCCAGTACTGCATAGCCTAAATATACAACTTTAAAAGTTCTTTGGAAAACGTGGTTTTGGTTTTCATTTAATGTATTCAAATCATGATTTATTAAAAGATGACAAGAGTTCACTAATAAAGTTGGACATTCTTTCATATTGTCTGTATCCACCGCATTACTCATTTTATATTTGTATTGTATCTCTTTTCAAACTACGAATGGTATGTAATGTAATAAGTACTTAAGAAAAATATTTTAATCAACAAATTGTAATGAACCAAGTTTAAGAATGCGTAACATCACTACATAATTTTAACGTCTTTGCATTATATCAAAATTATAATTTTACAACAAACTATCTTAGTTTTAAATTTGATAAATCTGTTTAAAACCATCATGGCAAGATTTTTTAAATAGTTCGGGACATCAGTTTTTGTAATTTAAGTAGTTGCTTTTGCCTACACACCCACATTCAACCCATGAGCAAAATGATTGTTTGAAATATATAGACTTATGTCTCCACGTATAAAGACCCGTTGACACAATCAAAGTAAGCGCGCGCATTCAAATTACATCATAAAAGTAAATAAAACAAAAATAGAAACCGCGAAATTGTAGGGAAAAGGGAAAATACAAAGGGGAAAAAAAGTCATGCACTGTTGTTGAGAGTATGGATGGTTGGCAAAACGTAAACAATAACAAGCTACCAAACCCGGAAGAAGATTAGAAACTTTCCGGTGTATCCCTCCACTCATGGAATACTTGCGAGGCAATATGTGAACAGGTTTAATATTCTTAAGATGTTTTTTTTATTGTAATTTGGGTTTAAACTTATGCGTAATTTTACCACTCATAAGAGTTTTCAGTAATTTATAGATTCTAAAGTATGGTGAGGCTTGACCCGGAAGCCTTATGGCGAATTTTAACACCCAGTGGTATCTGTACTTAGCTTTACATGATTAACCATCCATGATATATCAAATAAATAATCTCGGCTTCTGTGATTTTAAAATTCATTTACGAAGCTTAAAAAGCAGACTGTGGACAGTGTGCGGATGGGTGACCTCTTTGATCAGTCTGCGTAGGGACCGAGGGTGTGCGGTATGGGTTCTTGCTAAACTGTTCTACCATAAAGTGTTCGACTTCGCGTGCAGGTCGTCTGGCTACCGAAGCAGGGGTGCCATCCCTTCTGCAGAGGATCTAAATTGTGATGGCATGTCTTCGGATCATCCTCTGGGATGTTTCCCAGACCGTCGCCAATAGCCCATTGTGCAGCTCTAGTGCGACGTAAATGAACTACAACAGTAAAATAAAATCATATTTTATTAAACATTCATACAAGCAGTTTAACCAACATCTGGGAAGATGACCAGTTCCACTTCTTGACTCTCCCCCTTTCCCTTTTCTCCTCTGCTCAGGAATGCACAGTGCTCAAAAAAAAGATCTCACCCTGAATAACTTCGTTCTAATGATCGGATTTTCGCGCATTAAGTGTCAAACATAATGGTTTCTGGGATGACTTCAAATATGCTAATTATTTAGTGCCAACTATTAATTAAGTTACGAAACCAGACGCAGAAAAGCACTTTCTCTGAATAAATATTTTTTTTTTACATATTTGATTCCTGACCCTCAAAATAGGGAGGGGGTAGACAAAATTTCGAAAAGATTAGATCAAGCCAAGTCGCCTCACTAATTACAGAGAGGAATATCTCATTCTACTCCGTTGTTAAGCAACCAAGTTCAGACAATAAAGAGAAAATTGAAATAATGTTCTGCTCGGAGAGGTTTATTTATTAATAGTTAATATCTTGAAGCTTCTAGGCAATATACAATTATTCAGCTGATTTTTGACCAAGACCAAAAGCAATTTTTTTTTCTTTTTTATCTCGTTTGAAAAGAAAATTTAAATCAATTTATAAATTATTAATGATTTTCTAAGCTTTTTAAATTTGAAAATATGAACTTATTTTATTATCTGACAGTATTTGGGTTTTTTTACGTTGTTTTTACTTCATTTATACGGGGATCTCATTACTAAAATCAAAATTAATTTACATAATTTATTTAATATATTTAATTATAGAAATAATAATTTTTACATTTTTTTCCCTAGAAGAATCGAGTCTTCTAGGCAAGAAAATTTAATGAATGTGCTTTTTTCTGTAACTGAAGGAATTGCTGAATATTAAGTGGCATTTTAAAAAGACTGAATATGTTTAAGAACAATCTTCCTCGGAGCAATATCATTCTTATCCTCTTATGACTAAATATTAGAAAAATTGATATTCACAGTTATCTGTAAAAAATATAACCCTCTTGCTGGGTTTTTTTTTTTTTTTTTTTTTCGNTTTTTTTTTAATCAAAATAAGTTTGAAAATTGTGTATTTTTTATTACATTTTTCAAATTAAATGATGATTCTGAAATTGGCACCGTTTCGAAATCTTTTTACAAATTCCAAATTTCAGTATTTGCTTTTTAACAAAATAAGAGATTTTCCTAATAACAAATAATGCTATAATAATATCTTGAGAATTGTGCTAAAACTGAAAACTAATTTTATCAAAAGTAAGTTTTTTGAACATCTTTTTTTAAAATAACAAATTTCTTAAAGTTAACAGTGTAATATATATTACACTGTTAACTTTAAGAAATTTTTATTTTGACGTTTAAACTTATATATATATAAGTTTAAACATCAAAATAAAATTCCGGTTCGAATTTGTTCATTTGAAAAACAAAACAAACAGTGTCCTTTTTTTTTTTTTTTTTTTTTTTTNTCTTTTTTTTTTTTTTTTTGACTTGCACTAATATGTATATATATTTCACAAACCAAACAAATAAGAAACAATAAAGTAAATAAATAAATAATTTGTTCTTTCAATCTTAGAGAAATGGTGCACTTATTTACTACAATCAGTCGGTTTTGCACCAAGCAATTTTAACATAGAAAATGCTCTTAAATTCTTATCAATTAACTGACTTCAATCCTGAGAGATGAACAAAAACTTAAATACTTAAAACATGAGTGTCAATTTAAAGAAAAACTTTAAGTACCAATAAAAATTAAGCGAAATATTTTATATTATTATCGGAAAAAATCTAAGTGGTAGCATAAAGAAAGAATAAAAAAATATAATGAAATAATTAGTTGAGTAGTTCTGTGAAGCCAGACAATTAAAAATTTAATTTTAAAATTACGATGTTAGGATGACATATAAGATACTGAGATATTTTAAGACACTTAAAAATTTTGACTACGCATTCGACAGCTTGTCATGTTATCCTTATTGGTGATCGAAATGGGCTACAGGTGGCGTAGATCAGAACTCTCTACCTATGGCAAAACTGCATGATTTCACCATCAGCGTGTGGAGAGTCACAGGAGAAGAACGTTCGTTAGTTTCTGTCTTGATTTAGTCCCGCAGTGGACTGATCGTTTAGACACGGTTCCCAGCAGATCACCGAAGTCAAGCATCACTGGCTACTGTCACTGTACGGTGGGTGACCACTTGGATCAGTCTGCGTAGGGACCGAGGGCGTACAGTATTGGTCCTCGTTAAATTGCTCTATCGTAAAGTGCTCGACTTCGCGTGCAGGTCGGGCTACCGAAGCGGGGGTGCCATCCTCTCTGCAGAGGATCAAAATTGTGATGGCATGTCTTCGGATCATCCTCAGGGGTGTTTCTCAGACTGTAGCCAATAGCCCATAGTGCGACGTAAATTAACTGCAACAATAACTACAACTACAACAACTGTCTTGATTTACAAATAGATTAAAAGCTTTTAAGTTAGGAAACTGTATGGAACTGAAAACTCCATTGAACATTGTTCTAAAAGGAAATGTCGTGGAAATTCTAAAAAGTATTTTTGACAAGTAAATACGAAAAATATTAAGAAAGAGGAAAATATCGTCGTGCATTCCTTCACAGTTGAGAAGGGGAGGAGAGGGAAGAGTGACAGTCAAGACATGGAACCGGTCTTCTCCCCAGATGTCGTATTCGAAAGTTGCAATCGCGAATACTCCGGACATTTCGGCGATCGAAATGGGCTATAGGTGGCGTAAAGCCGAATTCTCTACCCATGGCAATACTTCTCATGGTTTCACCATTTGCATGTGGAAAGTCATAGGCGAAGGAAGTACGTCAGTCTCTCTCTTTATTTTCAAATGGTTTAAAAAATTTCAAGTTAGGAAACTATATGGAACTGAAAACTACATTGAAACTAAAACATCAGCACTATTTTTGATAATATATGTTTAAGTCTCACTCCATTTTTCGTAAAACGAAAATGCTTAGTAAATAGTCAGCTGTTTTGCATTGCATCGAATAATTTTAAACTGCAGAATGTTATTAATTTCTTAACAAGATTTAATTCTCAGCTAGCATGCAATAATTCTAAGTTTTCTTTTAATAAAAACTTGACAATAATTTATACAGAATTTTGCTTTAAAGGAAAACCTGAATTATAGTAAAAAATTTATTAGTATATTAATGAAAAAATAATATACGTGGTAGCGAAAAGAATAAGATTTTTAAAAAAGTTAAAATTTAATTTAATAGCTGGTAAAATAGTTCTGCGAAACTCTCGCGGACAGGTAATTATTAGATATTGAGAAATTTTAAGATGTTTAAAGATGTTGACTACGTATTCGTATTAATAATTATTAAATGTATATTAAGGAATTTGACAAATATATTATTTTAAATTTATGCATATGTATGTATATTATGGAAATAGTATCAATTATAGAAAAACAAACTATAGTTTGTTTTTCTCCCCATAAAATGAAATATTATCATTAAATATTATCACCATATTATCACCATTTCGCCATTAAATATAATCACAACCTGATGTATAATCACATTCTATCAGAAATATGGTTTTATAAAACAAACATTCGCTGAATAAAATGCTTTTTATTCAATAAAATGTTTTATTCAAATTTCTTTACTAAATTACGAATAAATTTTTAGACGACTAAAAAAAGAAATATCTTATTTTATAATTAAAATAAAAAGGATTAGCAATCTGTTATTAGCGAAAAAAATATGAATGAAATGTTACGCTACGCTAGCGTAAATAAAGTTCTTCGTAAGTTAACCACATTTAAATATTTTTTTTTTGTCGTATGCCTGCTTAGGCAGTGGGGGAGCGATTGCTCCTGTTTTTCAGTAGCGCCATCTATGGACAGGAATTCGACTTCTGCCACGCCATTCACACAACCACAACCAGTTTATAGGGCGGATCACATTCACACACAAAGGAGAAAGGACATAAAACACACAGAGAGAGAAAGAAACATCCATGTCTTGCCCGGGATTCGAACCTAGGACCTTTTTGATCCAATGACAGTTCCCTGCCCCCTACACAGGCCGGTCGGCAGATTTAAGTATTAATCATCCCAATTAAATATTTCGTCATTGTCGCAAAATTATTTTTTTTAAATAGTTAATTTTAATTTTTCTCGGCTTATACTAAATAAAAACAGTTGAAACTTTAAATTTTTCAATAGAAAAAAATATCTAGATCAATATGGTACGAAAAATTTATATGTCGTAATTCAAAATGTTTTCATCCTCAATTAAATTAAACAATAAAAATTAATAAGTAATTATTAAAAATTATTTTTTGCGTGAAATTATCTTTGGGTAAACGGGTTCCATGAGTGGGAGAAATATATATATATATATATTTCATATATTATTTGTAAATTGCGACTACTATATTTTGGGGGTCAAAAATCTGAATCCGCCGAAAAAAGGTATGTTTAATCAGAGAAAGTACGTTTTTGTGTCTAATTTCCAAACTTAAAATATCGTTTGCAGTCACTTGACGTCATAGTACATTGACGTCACCCTAAGGATTAAGAATGAATCCTAGAACATAAAGATCCGGTCTTTAGATCAAAACTTATTCCGGTGGATCCATTTATTTATTTATTTGCGCACTGCACATTCATTTGAAGTATATATCAATATTTCTGATAATAGCAAAAGATTTTTTTCATTTTTATTTAAGAAGATATTTTAGCTGGGGGTTATCCACACATATATGCTTTGATAACTTAAAGGATTATGATTGGAAGAGAAAAATAAGGTGAAATGACGTTCACTTTCTATATTAATATCAGACATAAATAAAAACGTCTTCCATTTTGTCCTCTTTCGTATAACTTTGTTAATTTTATCAGAAAATTGCCTTTCCTCAAATGAATTTTTGCCGCTTTAGCGGAAAGCTAATATTTTTTTTAACGCGTTATAAACAAAGTTTAGAACGAGTTAATGTTTTGAACATTTATGTTATGAAGGTATCGTAATATCAGACTTCTCGGAACATGAATCTCGATTTATCAAGCTTTCACTGTACTAAAATTTTCTAAAGTACGAAATTAAATTTTTCTTTCAAAGTTTAAATACTTGCACCTATGAAAAATGTATGGAAATTATATTAAACTAGTTATTATATTATGTTGCAAACAATTTCCAAGAAAAAAAAATTACCATCTTTAACTTTTTGTGGTTTTTTATTTTATTTTAATTGATAATTTTTATTTTAATACATTTTTTTAAGTTTTAAAACATATTAAATTAAATATATATTAATCGTCCATCTACTAATGAAAAAAAAAGGGAAAGGAATAAATCTTACAATGTACATTTACAAAACAAAAATAAATTAATTCTAAATGATTATATGATAATATTTTCTTTTTCATTTCATACAAAATTCTTGCTAAAATAAATAAAATTTACATTTTATCAATAAATAAATAAATAATAACAAATAAATTGAATAAGATTAATCTGATCCAAGACTTAAGGTATTTTACTTTATTTTAGTACTACTAGTATTAATTCATGCAGATGATTTTTTTGCTTTGAAAGCTGAAACCCGTAGTTTTGCTATTTGAACCGAACTTCGAGTACATGGGAACTCCTTGGTGAAGTTTAACGAAAAATTCACTTTCATGGAGGACATCAGAATTGAAACAAGCTCACATTTGCTTTACATTAGCAGGAAGAAAAATAAAAACATGAAAATACTCCATGATTAGCACGAGGGCAAGATTATTTTCCCTCACGACATGATCACTTTACCACTGTATATTGTATGTCGAAACTGTAGTCAGTGCCAACCGACAGTAGTATACGAATTAAATTAACATGGGGACTCGAACCCAAGTCTCATGAGTGGGAAGTGAACGCTAAGTTACTTATCATATAAGTCATATCGGCTCTAGAATATTTATAATTTAAATTATAAAAAACAATGGAAAAATTAATTATAAATTTCGTTATAATATAAACGCACTATATGCCGATTAAAGGAGTTGCTGAGCACTTTTGCCATTCCTCCCTATAATAATACAAAAAATAAACAAATAAAATTTAGTGTAATAGATTCTTATTTTTGTCTTGTAAATTCTTATTTTTGTCGGTTGAAAAAAAGGAAAGAAAAGAAAACATTTTCTAGACAAGATTGAAGATGAACTTTTCCGCATTTACTCATAATGCTATTAAAACGTGAATAAAGGTAGTTGATTACATTTATAAATTGAAACTAAATATTTAATATCCTAAATAAAAAGAAAACGTAATTCATTTAATAAATAAAGTTCAATTAGCATACCTGTATTGAGGGGAACCCTGTTAAAATAAACAATAACAAAAATATCACTTCTTCAAAAATATCACTTTTTTGATATTTTAAAATACTTGTTCTTAAATTTATTAAAAAAAAGTATTCATTTGAAAACAAGCTATACAAATAAATAATAACTTTTTTAAATATGCAACAATGAACAAAATTTGTAAAATATGAAACTATAATGTTCAATCGAACTAATTTTTTTTTTCACTTTAATGTTTATCATAGTGAAATGCTATACTTTTTTATTTCTTCAGTTACATCTGTAAGAGTTTTCCTGTTAGAAATTTTTTTAATATTATTATTTATGCCCCGTTTTATTCTGATTAAACTTATGAATTCAAATTCTTTTTAAATTTACGTTTTACCCTGGAGGAAATTTTTTTTAAGTATAACGGTAAAAAGTGCAAGTTAAATGTGAAAATGTAAATGCGTATAACAATAAAAAAAAGGAAAAGAAAAGAAAGAAAGAAAGTTCCATTTAATTCCATACAATTTACATTACAATTTTTCTGTAATCTAATTGTAACATGTTTGCTGCAAATATGTGCAATAGCATTAAAAAATTGTTCTGATTCTGATAGGTATTTTATATCAATTGAATTGATATTAATTTGGTTATCATAACTTTACATTATGTCGGTCAATAAACAAAATAAGTTAAAGAAATGATGTTTACAGTGATTTTGAGAAATTATTTCGATATATTTGTCCATCTTCATACAGATCATTATCATGCATTTGACAATGGAGTGGAGCATGTTGTCAATGGAGTGGAGAGCTGACGAGTGGAAATTTCGCTATATATATATAGCGAAATTTCCGCTCGTCGTCGTCAAAAAAANAATTGTGATTTCAGAAGTCAAAATATTAAATTTAGAAGTTGTGACAATGTTATTTATAAGAATCTCTTCGTTTAGAGCCTGTCCAACATTGAGCCTTAACACCTTTCGAGTTTACGAACGCTTTATTTCTTTTAGTGTGCCTTTTCTTAAGTCAGATAAGCACTTTTCAGATTTAAAAAATAATCTGAATGCTTTTAAAACCAACCTGTTTTCGAAATAATCCATTTGATATATTTTAAGAGCTTGAAAAAGAGTGTGTTTTCAAAGTTTTCATTTATAATTAAATAATAATTTTAGTTCATATTTTTATTCTTATTTTCCTGTACGAAAAAAACGTCCATCCAATAAAAGACAACTAAGTGAAGCTATAATTGATTACGAAAGATGAACTTCAAGTACTCGTTCACTCGATGAAAAGATGCTGCGAAGCTGTCTTAAAAAATAAGGGTTATCCTACTAAGTATTGATTGTGTAAGTATCACTTTAAAAAAACGCAAAGGCGTCAGAAAGTACCAGAGCTGCTTACTCTCTACTCGCTACCCAGTGGGCATCTGCGGCGAAGCCACGGCGGTGGAGCAGCGTCGCCCACGTCACACAACCACAAACCCGTTTGTAGGGCGGGTCATATTCACACACAAAGGAGAAAGGACATAGAACACAGAGAAAGAGACATCTATGCTCTGAGCGGGATTCGAACCCGCAACCAACGACTCCGCAGTCAGACGCGCTAACCACTCGGCCACTGGTAGGCATTTTTAAAAACTAGAGGGGGGAATTAAAAATCGGTGATAATCCAAATCCTGTCACCAACTTCTCCATTCCCTCTCCATCTTCAGAAAGTGGTGCGTCCAACGTTTTTTGTTTTAGGAGTGGCAAAATCGAATTCTTTCTTCTTTTTTTTTACCCGCTCACTTGAAAAACGTAGCGTTTGAAATTTTATTTTACATTACAATGCAAAATAAAATTTTTATATACAATTATTATATACTCTCTAGTTTATTTATTACAATCAATCAAAAATATTCTACGCATTTAATATGTTGAATATACAGTTAAAGTTCTGAATTAATAATAAGTTAACTTTATAAATGAATAATATATTACTTCATTTTGATTTCTCTTCTGTGAAAATTAACAACAGAAAGTGAGTTTTGTATTTAAGTCAAAGACTGATTGAGCGATTGCTTTATAACGCACAATATGCTTGTATTGAACACTAATTTTATTGTAAATTCAGAAATAGTCAGAGAAGGAACTTAACGAAAAAAATATATCAGTTTTATTTATTTATGTTTCGAATATTTTGTTTACATAATCTGTTGGCTATAACAAAACGATTGTTGTTTGCTTGTCAGTGTGACCACAGCACAGCGAGGTTTTAAACGCAAATATTATAAAATGATAATTATAAAAAGACCACATGCAAGCGAGAGGAAGTTTAATTATAATGAATTAGAAAAGCTGTCTTTTCTAACTCTAATAAAAGATTTTATATAAGTTTAAAATTTTTTTTAAAAAAAACAACAACTTTTATCAATTAAGTGCATTAAAACAGACTAATTTTTAAATTAATAGTTTAAAAAACTCTACAATTTAACTAGTATTTTTTATTGTCTTCAAGATGTTTGATGTACATAAATAATCTAATGTTATTTGAGAAGTTTTATCTAGTTCAATTATGGTTTTTAAAAAAGGATTTGAAATATTTTAGTACATTAAGCTAATGCATTAATATAATATATGTTGTTTTGTTTTTATAAAATAATGTATTATAGTTAACTAAAACTGGTTATTACTTTTCATTTTAACATTGCACTTCATCTATTCAATATTGCAACTACTTTTTTTTATCTGTTTCCTATGCATTTTTATTTATAGAAAATATAAAACACAGAAAGCATATCTATAGTTAAGACGATTAAAATTTTTATCATGAAAATTGAGAAAAAAAAACTACAGTTGATAAATTTAATATTTTTTTAATTATAAAAACATAAACGGCGTGTGCAAAATAAAAAAGTGGCCACACTGAATAAATTTTCATTAAATAATCGGATTTTCCCGTATAAGGACACAATGGGTTAGTGGGTCAAATCTTGAATGTACTAGTTAATTAATTCAGACGATATTTTAATTATACAATAAATTACGAAATCAGACACAAAAACGTGCTTTCTCTGAAAAACGTACCTTATTTCTGCAGATTTGGAATTCTGATCCTCAAAATATGGATGTTAGCTAATCGCTATCTGGAAAATATGGTCTCAATAGTTTAAATAAGAGGGCAGTTGAAAGTTTGGACCCCTTAAAGTAAATTTCGCCCCTTTTTGCGTATTCCGCTGAATCTCGAGAAACTTTTAAATGAATCAAAAGATTTTTGTACATAGTTTTAAAAGAGTTTATCCAAAGATAATTTCATTTTTATTACTATTTTTATAATTTTTTTTTTTATCTAATAGTAAAAAAAGAATTTCTAAGTTGTAATGTGCACAAATTTTTACACCATTCCATGTATGCAATTTTAAATAACAATATACAAAATTTGAGCTATATAGATAGAATAGTTTCTAAGTTAATAAATTATAAAAAGGCGTATATTTGAAACTTGATTTCTCCAAAACTATTTCACCAATTTCATTTAAATCTTGTATTTTTTAATTTAAAATTACATATTTATCTATGTGATACCTTACAATTTAGATTTCCTTCATTAGATAACATATATCAAAATTATTATTTTACATGAAATTATATTCGAATAAACGAATTTTATAATTTTGTGTAAAAACCTTTTTGATTCACTTATCAGTTTCTCGAGATATAGCGAAATACGCAAAAAAAAGAAAGTGGTCCTAACTTTTAATCATTCTCCTGTATAACTTATTGCGACAATATTTTCCAGATTGTGGAGAATTGTCCCATATTTTAAGGGTTAGAATACCAAATCAGCAATATCTTCAGCATTAATTAATTAACATATTTAAGGTCAAGTTCTCGAACTATTAAGATTGAGTATGTGAAAATGCGATCATTAGATCAGATCAAAAGATATTCTGAGGGTTTACTTTTTTATTTTGCTCGCAGTACGTCAAATTTGGCTATTTTAACACCAGACTCTTCTTAAAAACAAATAATTCATTTCGTCTAAAATAAAATAAAACTCTTATTACATTATAAAATCTGTTTATTTTTTTTCCACATTAATTTTGAAACTAAGGAAATTATTCCATTGACAAGCATACGTAATTGGCAGTTGCAATAATCTATTTAAAATCAATTAATTAAAATGACTTTCCCTATGATAAATAAAAATTCCATAGTGTTGTAACATTTTCAATAATCTATAAAGGGGAAGGGGGAATACAAGTTAAGCTAACTTATTGTTACTTTTTACGTCAGTCGTAAAGTCTTCGAAGAATCTCTGGGGGTTCTTGTTTCTTTTTCTAGCCTCGTTGCGTTATTAAAACTTAAAGAGATGAATAATTTTAAAGTCAAACAAAGTGTCCTTGAATATGAAATTTAATATATATATATATATATATATAACACTGAGCCAAGATGGAGTCGCACTGTTTCAATTTGTTTAAGTTTTAAATGTACAATTTTCAAGTGTACGCGAAAAATTAGTAGCTGATCTCCTAATCATGTAATTGGTTTAAAAGAATATGTCAAGAACCCTGTATTTTCATAAGCCCTCCCACTTTTTTGTAACAGAAGTCGTCACCAAGAAGGGCAACAAGCATATATCTTATTAAATAGTATTCATCTCTGAAAAAGGGCAAAAGTATAGGGTCGCAATTAGCGGTCCGCAAGATGCTTCAGAGATCAAAAGGATGATTTGACACGTCAGTGTAGTAAATTCATTTGTTACACTAGTTTACACAAAGCTTCTTTCCTGCTCTTGTTTCATGTTTCAGACCTCAGCTATCCACCGACGTTTCATATATGCTATAGACCAGTGGTTCTTAACCTTTTTAAGCCGCGACCCAAATTTGAGAAATATGTTCATGTCGAGACCCCAAAAAAATTCAAAATTAGGCTGAGTAAGCTACAATGACTTCTTCTAGGAGGTTGGTATTACTTATTCAAGGGCGCCGGCAGAATAACGTAAAAGTGGGTGCAACCCTCTAACAATACTACCCCCCCCAAAAAATTTTTTTTTTTACTAATATTCTGTTATTGCATTCTGTTTTGTTATTACACATACTTTAATCTGTTAATTTTTTTCAAGATAAATATCTTGTTAACAATGAAGAAATGTAAGTATGAATTTCTTGTACTTGCAAATTTTGTCACGAGAAACTGCATTGATGGCGCTGGCATAGTCTACTTACTTTGAAACACAAATAACTACAAACAGTAGTTTCGTATAACGTGTTTGTGCACTCATAACATTGGTATTTATTGTATTGATGAAGTTTTACAGTTGTGAGAAGTCAGTTTGTATTATACACCTTTGTTAAACTAAATAACTAACAGGAAATGTAATATTATTTATATTTTATTGAATGAAATTTAAAAATGTAGCTTAGATATCTTCCCAAGAATAAAAATCTTTTTTTGACAGTTAAAATAAAAAATTACTTTCGAGTGTTCGACTTATGAATAGATTTTACGAATTGACTGCATTCTGATATTTTTTGTAGAAAAAAGTAACTTAAGTTACAAAGTTATAAACAGATTTGGACAGCAAACAAGACGATTACAATTCTTGTTAGATTAAACAATTTTTAATTGTTATTTATCAATAATTACTTAATTATTTGTTTTTAAATAAAAATATTTTAAAAAACATTTCATAGCAAAATTGTTTTTCTGTATCTCTTTAATTGTTTTAAAAAAAGCCAGGGGGGTGCAAGTGCACCCTCTTGCACCTCCCTGCCGGCGCCCTTGTACTTATTATTTGGTGTATTAACTAACTTTTTTGGTTCGACTCAGCGCGACCCAAGAAATATGCTTTGCGATCCAAATTTGGGTCGCGACCTATAGGTTAAGAACCGCTGCTATAGACTTTTGTTTGTCTAATGTAAGAAATTCCCCTAGCCATTCGTCTGGATCCGCGGCAGTGACTATGGTAACGAGGAATAACTATTTCAAGTAAAGGTGTTTAGGACAGGCTTCAGCTCAGGTCGGAGAGCGAAAGGTAATCTTTTTCTTTGGTCTATTGTGTTAGCCCTAGAGTGAAGAGAAACTACCCTCCCTGAAATGCGCTATTCTTGTCTCCATAACAGCAGACTTTGTGGCGGGGAGTTTTTATCGTAGACAAACTATACGTAGGTGGTCTGTTAGGAAAAAGCATTGGTATTTTGTGATGGTATACTTGCAATACACAACTAAATAAAATACAATAGAAATTTAGCTTAAACCATGATCTTGAGTAAAAGCTTATAATCGAATATAAATGTGCTAAAAATATTTCTAGAAATAACTTTTTTTTATTGGAGCTTTGTGGTACCTATGCATGTGCTTAGTATGCTTAATGGCTAATTCAGCCCTGGTCATAATCATTTATAAATCCAGGAAAAATATAAATTTGTGGAACCAAAAGAATGTTGAGACTCACAACATGCTTCATACAAATTGTCTTAAAAATAACTGCCACTCTCCCCTCCCCTGGGCACTATATGTGAGAAAATTCAATAATGTTTGTAAAAATTGCTTTTCCATTCAAGATTTACCTTAAAATTTTTGCCGTTTAATCTCATCAGTTAACGTTGGTTTTCGAAGCCATTGTTCAAGTGCCTTACACTTGAATCAATGCGATGAATTTAAACTATATATGCAATCTTGCTATGAAGAATTATCTGGGCTTTAGAACAGACAAATAAGTTAAATATTTTAGAAGTTTTTAAAAAATCGCCAATTTGGCGACTTTTTTTTCTACCTAGATTAAAATTATCAAAATCACTGCTATATTCTCAGTTCTTGAAAATTTTTATGAGCCCAGACAATGCAGCATTGGAGTAAATTTTTAAATATTAAAAAATTAAGACCACAAACACTTTTCATTTTCACAAAACTGTGGCTTTTCTTTATATTGACGTTTTGTGCCGTTTTCA
The DNA here is from genome assembly GCF_043381705.1 of Parasteatoda tepidariorum. Lineage (NCBI taxonomy): Eukaryota > Metazoa > Arthropoda > Arachnida > Araneae > Theridiidae > Parasteatoda > Parasteatoda tepidariorum. Next base: position 15,652,769 of record NC_092214.1, on the reverse strand, counting down.
AAATATGCATAGACAGCACTGGCTTTAGATATGCTAAACTTGACCTAACAGTGATGAATAACAGCTGCAAACTCACGGCAGTTATAAAAATAGCATATTATTCGCAAAAAAAAGCATAATTTCATATTACGGCAGAGCCTCTGAAAAACAGCTTTAAGCAATTTCCAAGAAGGTCCTGAATTCCAAGAAACACAGTGATAATTTCTCAATTTTCTTTATTTTTACCTTCCTTTTTGAAAAGGCTTTTAATTACCTTGACATAGGCCAAAACGAACAAGTGAGGAAAGATTTGAATAGGAGGAAAAGGAAGAACCACACAATAATTCATTGTTTTGATATTAACTAAATTTGATTTAAGATTATAAAATCTGATAACTTCCAAGTTTTTTTAAAATATACACTGGGGGGGAGGGGAGACAGCAGATCTGTATTGTGAGCACGGCATCAATTAATTATGCAAAATTGGCTACGAATAGTGTAATCATTTTTCCTTATCGTTGTATCGCTTCCTTATAATTGTTTAAGCTTATCGATTTCACTTAAATTAGCTTTGATAAAGCTGTATAAATTTTATAATATATTCAACTCCCCCCATTTAATATTAAAATATAAAACAGAAATAATAGTCATTAAAATGTTAAATAGAAATAAATATTTCTGCCGCAAGTGAAAGTATGCTTTTGTTTCACTATTCATCATTACAATGTTGAAGTAACATTTTGTGTAGAAATATTTTTGTTTCCTTCCGGTTTTAGAATGGGGGCTGCCTTTTAAGATTCCCTTGATTTCAAACATTTTGCAGGCAGGATCCCCGTTTGAACAACCAAAAGCTTGTTATCTATTAAGTATGTTTTTGTTTCATAATGCATTATTGCATAGGTAAAGTATCATTTTGGGTAGAAGTGTTTTTTCTTATAATTTTAGGGGAGGGGGAGAAAATTTTAGATAGATATCTAAACATCTTGAGGATGGGGCCCAGTTTTTAACAATCAAAAGTTTGCTAACTCATAATTTTATGCATATTATTCCGAAATTGTATGCATGTTTTTTTGTTTCATAATTCATCATTGCAAAGATGAAGTATCATTCCGAAGAAATATTTTTATTTTATTTTGACAAACATACTAAACAAATTAATAACGCTGAACTAAATGAATGAAGCACAAATAATGCCACAAAATAAGCCTACTATAATTTCAGTTCAAAAATCAAGAACCTTGGATATATATGTAACATTGGATCCTATATTCAAGAAGTGGGGTAATTTTTATATTATAGAATGTATAACTTATTTAGGCTCCATTTAAACTTATGATATTGTTCAGAGTTTTTAAAATTAACTAAGAAATTTAAATAATTAACAAAAGGCATAAGTGAGAAATTCTTTGGAGAATTATATAGCAAAGTCTATGTCAATATCTGTATAACTTCAAAATAATCTATCGTATCACTAGATATAGCAAAATGAACAATAAAAAATTATGTCTTATTTCAAAAACTTGGATTTTTTATACTTGTCAGTTTTTCTTTTTTTGTGAGCAGGAAAAGTCAATATATTCTACATAACCAGGTATTAAACCTTATATTATCACCTCTTTTTTAATTGATATGCTTGAGATTTGAGAACTAATTGTGTATAATTGAAAATTGAGATCTTGTGTAGATTTATGTAATTTAATTTCAACAAATAAATATTTAAAAAAAAAGTAAAGAGTTTAATATTTGTTTATTCAAGACTGTTACATGACAAAAAAGAACAATTTCAGTGGTTAATCATCTAAACTTTTGTAAATTTCACATTAATTATGATAATTTATTTTATGATTATGTTTACTTAAGCTGAAGCAGCTAAGCTATGTTTAGTACAAATGCCTAGAAAACTTTTTTAATCTAATACAATGATGTAAAATACTTTATAAAGTTTTTCTTTCTGCAATATACAAAAAATAATACTTTTAAAAAGGTATTCCAAATATAAAAGCTTCAAAAACATTCATTTAGAAAAATGGTTTTTGCAATAGGAATGTAAGAATAAGTCCAAAGAATTCCACAATAGCAATAGTAAAATGTAATCATATTTACAAAGTCATAAACATTTATAAAATTTACAAAATATATAAAACTATACGAGTATTAAAAATTACTGAAATATATAAAAATACATACAATGAAAAGGCAAGATTAGAGTATTTTTAATGAATAAGATAATATACGATGTTAGATATTTTGTGAATGAAATACAAATAAATCATAATAAACAAATTAAAAACATAACCATAATAACTAAGTAAAAATAATACACAAGAGGAAAATATTCATAGTGATCATTGACGCTTTCATGGGAGAGTACTTTTACAATTGCTCCCCTTAACAACATTAAAACAATAAAAAATAACAATATAAGGCATATTAAAATATTTTGACTTAGATCAAATGTTTAAAATAATGTTTCTAAAAAAAGTATGTATACATTGTCACAGAAGTCTGAACTTTCAGAAGACAATCACTGGTATTATTGTTCTATGATTTTATCACCCATGTTTGGAATATAGCCTCTTGCCATTAAGCATGCAAATACTGTCATAACCATCTTCTGCTTAACTTCAGTTATGTCTTCTGGCAAAGCATAAATTTTAGCACCAATTTTTCTAGCCATAGATATTGCATATTTAGCATTAGCCATCCTATCCTAATAAGAATAAAAATAAATATGTAATTTATCAATTAAATGATATTCATATTATTAATTAAATTGATTTTTGTCTAAATGAACATGCACTTTTCATAGGGTTGTAAGTTAAGGGTTGCAAAGAAAAACAGATCGAAAGGATTTATGTTCCTGTTGTTTGAGTGATCATAATGGAACACATCAAAATGGCATGTTATGCTCAGTAAGACTGAAACAAATTGATGCTGAAGATAATTTTTATGAAAATAATGATGAAATAAATATGAAGGGATTAAAACCGAAAAATGCTTTTGGAAATGAAGAGCAACAAAAAAACAACCTCTGATTATCATAATGGTTGCAATAAAAACTAAACTTGTAATAATGGAAGTCAATACAGACGGAACAGTTTCGGAAATAAGTTTAAAGAAATGTATTGTAATATCCCTTGCTCAAACTTAGGAAATATTTTCATGCTTAAATGGGGGTAAGCAATTTTAAAAATAGATTTTTGTCACACCTATTTACAAATGAAGGTTTATCAAGATAACCAAAAATTGCTATCAATAAATACAGGGCTGGGATAGCCTGGTTGGTAGGGCACTGGGCCCATGTCTAAGAGTTCTTTTGTTCGATCCCTGCCGGCCAAAGACTCCCCGTGAAGTAAATGGTGACTAATGCCCGTTAAATTGGTCGAGTCGCAAAGTCCTCCATGTTCCCATAACAAATCAATACCCCTGGGGTACTGATCCAGGAGTTTCCTTGTCTTCTGGATAGGTTCAAAATTACAACGCTACGGAGTTTAACAGTAGTAGTCGTAAACCCAGAACTGGATCGGCTGTTCAACAACGGATAAAATAAAGTCAATAAATACAGACAAAGGACTGTATGTTAGTAAAAGATTTATGTAAGGATTAAATGCAGCTTCCGCTATTTAACATTATGTAGAAAGGTTATATCAGGGAATGGAAGGAGTTAATTTTCTAATTTATCAAAATTTATTATTATTAATTCCAATTTATCAAAGAGCAAATATTTCCAAAATGAAAAAAATTTTTAGGGTACAAAAAGGATTGGATTGTACAAAACCCATTCCAAACAATGTTAATTAAAGCTTTCTAGGCTTAGTGAGTTCTTTTGGCAAATTTTGTCTGAATCTCGCTACAATTTTTAATCCTTTAAATAAGTTAATTCAAAAAGATGTTAAATGGGTGTGATGAAAAAGTGTCAAAATTCATTTGAACATATATATTAAATAAAGATTTGCTCTTAACTAGTATTAATTTACTATGACCCATCATTAACATTAGCTTCAGAAGCATCCCCAATAGGATTCGGAGCAGTACTTTCGCAAATTTTACCTGATGGAACCTAGAGACCCATGCAACCAGAACTTAATTTGATATCGTATATTGACAAAATGGAAACGCAAACTTTTAGTCAAGGAATCCAGTAAAATCAGAACAATTGAAAGGCAGAGAAGAAGTAACTCTTTTCTAGCTATTATTCCAAACAGAAACATTACCAATGACCCATAAGGATTTGGCAAAAGCTGCTTCAACCGACAAGGAGATAAATCCACTTCTGGACAATCTAAAACGATGTTGTGATTTTACGTGGAAAGAAGGTAATATAGAAAAATGCGGTTCGGAAGGTGTTGCAAAGAAATTTCAAGGACAAGTTTTACAAGAACTTCATGCAGGACACTAGGCAATGGAAAAAATGAAAGCCATTATCCGCTCATATGTGTACTGAAACAATATTGAGAACAGTGTTGGATTAAGCGTACGCGGGACTCTAGGCCATTCAAGTTTTTGGGGCCCTTAGATTAAATTTTTGTAATTATTTATTGATCAAACAGAATTACGGACATTAAATAATTATAAAAATAAATTATGAGACACTTCAGTTTAGGCACTAAATAACTTCTTTTTAATTTAAAACGTCTCAATAATGTCAACAACATTTAATTCTAACAAGTCTCAGTTTGCTAGAGTACTGCCTTCAATTTTTTCGAATGCAAATAAAAATGACTAATTTGAACTTAAAAAACATTGATAAATCTTATAATACATAAACTATAATAATACTTATAAATAATAACTAAAATAAGTAATAAATAAATATGATTAACATTATGTAAAAAAAATTATTGTATTTTATTAATATATATCTGAAATATATATATATTTTTTTTAAAAAATCATTGCTTTTCTTAATTTTTAAAAATTTATTTTCAAAAAATCCATTTAAAGGGGGCCCAGGCCATGGCCTAGTCTGCCTAATGGGTAATCCGGCACTGATTGACAAAGATATTGAGGAACTGGCACATATTTGTGCTGATTGTATGAAACCTAAGCGAGTACCAAATTAAGTTCAAGTGCATTACTGGGAGTATCCCTTGTCACCTAAGGAACGAATATATATAGCGATTTTGTGGGACCATTTCTCAAACATGATTTTCACAAAATAGTTTATGTTTATTCTGACTTGAAGCATATCCAATGAAAACTATTACTGTTCATGCTACTACCGATTGCTTACGAGACTGTTTTTCCAGGTTCAGTTTTCTAATTACTGTGGTCAGGGACAATGGTACACAGTTTCTGAAGAATTTAAACAATTCTTAAGATTAAATGAAATGAAGCACAAAATTTGCACTCCAATTAAACCATCAAGTTATAGTCAGAAAGAAAGATGTGTGTTCACAGTAAAGCAATCACTATGTGTAGTAAAAAAATTATCCTGAAACCATGTCAAAAACTTTCAAGTTTTTTTACACGTTATAGAAAAGCACCAAATGCTACAACGTGAAAAAGTTCTGCCATGCTGCTATTGAAATAAGAGATCCAAACTAGAATAGATTTCCTCTATTCTAGGCTAGGAAACTAGATGTAAAGTAAAATTTGGGAACAGTAGTAAGACATAATGGACAACTACATTATAATGTTAACATCAATGGGCATCTATGGAGATGCCATGTTGACTAAATTTTAAGAGATAGTCAGTTTAAAAATAATGAACTGTCTGAAATTGTTGATTTAGGAGTAGCTCACTCACCACCTCATGTGATCCAACAACAATCTTATAAGACTGAGGAGACTACTTTAGGAAATTCAGGAGAAGATGAATTACCCGTGCGTTCTACAATGTAAAATGTTAGTGTAATATTCTTATTTGTGACATTCCACCATAACTTAGATAAAGACAGCGCAAATCTTAGAACCCTTACAAAGACTTAATAAAAACTTTATCCCACTTCGATCACAACAAATATGGAAACCTTGGGATACACTAGTTTTGTAATTGTTTATTTTGATTAATATGTTTTCTTTTTTTAAAGATTTGTAGGGGAGGAATGTAGTATATAAACAGTAATATCATTTTACACTAACAGATGGCGGTCAGTGATGTGTAATTACAATGGGTATGAAATGACCAAAGATTGAATGTTTTCTCATTGCGGGGATGAGATTGGCCAAAAGGCAAATTTCCAAGCAAGTAAATTTTACACACGTGCAATAATTTAATAATAAATTCCAGACAATTTAAGATAATAAATAACAATGTGTCGACATAAAACTGTGTACTAATTAGGCATATGAATGATTACATTGATACTTAACATTTAGTAAAAAGTAAAATTACCATTTGAAAAAATAAAGCTAGAAAATTATATTTTTTATCAGTTCACAATAGAGACAATTATTTTTTGAGAAACTGTCTGGTTTAGCAAATTAAAACTACTGAGAACATACATTAATATTCTATTTCTTTTAATAAATACTGTTATATGATTTAAAGCAAATATACCAGTAACATGACTTTTTAAATTATTTAGAAAAGAAAATAAAACTTTTACAATTGGAATCACTATGCTTATATTATAATCTACTCTAACTAAAGCACTGTGAAACATATTAATAACTGTGAAGTAGAAATATATAGTAACTCCCTAACATACAAAAATTGCTATTTTAGTTTGAAAAATTACATGATAATCAGCAACTGTTTAGATAATTATTTTTCTTTTAATAAGAGTTAAGTATTTTATATTATAGCATAAATAACAGTAAATTTTTTAAATTTTGGTGCTGAGTTAATCGTTTAAAAAAATAAAAAATAATAAAATTTGAATTACTTTTTAAGTGATTGTTTTTGTTTGCTATATCTTATGTTTGCTATATCTTTTTTTTTTATTTTTTTTGTTTAATTTCAGATTGCTGCAAATGTTTCATGTTTCACAAAACAAGGAGAGAAAAAAATCCTTTAACAAGGTCAAATTGCTTGTAATGCAGCTTGTGAATGAAGGGTGCCCCAGTTGGGAAAAGTTTTATTTATATATTCATGTAGTAATAGCAAAACTGACACAAACAGATTGATGATTGATTTAGTCTTTAGCTCAGCTTCAAACATCTTTTGACAAATCCTACATTTTTTTCTTTGCAAGCACAGAATGTAAGTTTTGAATATATTCTCTTCCAGTTTCGCTGATGCTGTAATACCTACATATACTAATAATTGTTGATAGAAAAAGTCACCTTTATAGTAACTAATTCAAGAAAAAAAACTTACTTCTTACAAGAATCGCGATAGTTGATCTTAAAAATTATGTGAATACAAATTGTGATCTTGGATGATAAAATCACATGAATATGAAACTCGATATTCAATTTTGAAAATGAGAAAATATAAACTGCAATAAATTTTTAAATCGCATAAATAAAAATCGTGATTCATAATTTTTAGATCGCGTAAATACAAATCACTACGCATAATTTTTAGATCGTGTGAATGCGAATCCCAATGCCTTAATTTTAACCCTTTCACGCCAACTGTCACATATACGTGCCAGCAAGAAAAGCGCTCACTTCCCGGCCGACACACCCGAGTGACAGAGCGTTTTCTCATTCACCCCCGCCCGTCACTCATTTGTGCCAGCGTTTCGGAACGTTTTAAAAAAATAAAATTTCGTTCATAAGATGGCATTGTATGTCCATATGGTTTCAGATACATGTAGATTAGACCTCCTACTCAAGATAAGAGTACATTCACATGTTTTTTAGGAGAGAGGAATGGAAGGGGTAGGAATGTTCTATGACTGCTCTTTAAATGGTACTTGTTTAGAATAAGCAGGGGAGTTTGTTTCCCCGCTACTTGCGATTTTCGGTTTAGTTCTTAGTGGATAGTTACATCTTGTAGATCCCTGTTTTAAAATTTTTCATACGAAAAAAGAACTTTAAGTCATATATTTAGTTTTCAGATATGTAATGTTAAATGTTATCAAATGATAACTACATAATGAAAATAAAATGTGTAAAATATATATTTAAACAAGAAATAACTTAGGTAAATAAAGTATCCATAGAAATATATATAATGCATATGTCATTTAAATACTCAAAAGAACAATATTAAACAACGCGTTGATATTTCGGTAATTTCATGGAATTAGGCCTAACAGCAAAAAACCCTCCGGCCCTGGAGTGACACACGCTAGAGAGACTGCCGGCCTCAGTGGTATACGCACTTCCCGTCGCGAAAGGGTTAAATCACATATAAATACAAAAATTGAAGTTTAATATTGTAACACATGAAAGAATCACGACATAGGAGTTTAAACTCGCGTGAATATGAATCGCTTAATAGGTTTTTAAAAACACTTAAAAATAAATCGTGATATCAGATTTTTAAATCTCGTTAATAAGAAAAATGCATAATTTTTAAATCATGTAAACAGGAAAAGCTATATTTGATATTAAAATCGCGTGAATGTTTTGAGAAACAGAATTTGCGATAAAAAGGCTGAAATTCGAGAGACAAAAGTGAAAAAAGCAGAAATCCGCAGAAAAATCTCATCACTGTCATTGATAACAGTCGACTATTTGGTTGCATTCCTAATGTGTTTAAAAAAATTATGCAATTTCTCATGCAATAGTACACTATTTGAATAGTACACTATCATTTTAGATGTATTTTCCTTCTTTTTATGACTAATCATTAAATTTTTTTCTATTCTGTTTTAAGCATCCAATAGCTTTAACTTATGGATATCATATGAATACATACATTATATACAACATTCCTTCTTACTGCGTACTGAAATTTCATAATACTGTTTAGCAAATATATTGGTATTTATGTGTAATAAATAATATCTGACAATTTTATTGTTTAAAAATATTATAAATATGTTAAAGTTACTTCTGGTAAGTCAGCAGTTAGTACTTGACTGTAATTAATTGATCCAGGTTGAATACTGTCAATTAGATTAATAATAGGTAATGCGGTAGAAATTGATGAGTCCTGAAAGCTTCTTATGTATGTCTCTTTCCCTGCTTCCTTGAGCTAAAAATAAAATAATTTTACAATGAAATAAACATAAATAACACTTACAGTTGAAATATGCTTACATTTTAATTAATTATATAAAACTGAGCTGGCCCCAAAATCTAAAAAATAAAGAGAAAAGGGGAATATAACACATAATATGGTATTGAACAAAGTTTTGAATGGACCTGACTTTCTAAGTCTCAACATTTTTGCATAGCCACCAATTTTTACAGATTTTCTGGAAGATTTTACATCAGAACAAATCAAAGTAGCTTTATTTTAGTGGGACACATCTTATAATGCATAAACACATCAAATATATCATTGAATTTCTTAAAGAGATTATCTTTAGATATCGCCTTCATTAGCATAAATATCCTCTTCTTCATAATCAACTAAATTTAATTTGTGCATATAAATTCATTGATATAAAAATGTGTACCTCGTTTTTACAATAAAAAATCACACATTTATATATGTGATTTTTTGTAAAAACAAAATCACTAGCCAATTTTGATTTTCTTAGAGAATAATCTAATTTTGATTAACTGCTAAAGTAGTTCTTTTACTATATCTGTCAGAGCTATAAAACCTGATTCCACGATACATATAAAATGAAGAAGGTTTGCTTCAAATATATATACATTAGGGGTCTGTTCAGAAGAAATTTGGGTCTGTTAACAGACCCTTCACAAAATATCTTTTTATAAAAACGGACCCTTCACAAAATAATTTATCTCTTAATCAGACCCTTCACAAATTTGTTTATCTTCATTATTGTTTTGTTAATTGAATAAACCCTTCCCAGGAAGGGCGAGGGAAAAGAAAAACAGATGTAAACGAACTAAGTTTTGTCTTCAGCAGACGCTTTTTCCTTTATTCGTCCGAAATGAATATTCTGCGTTCAGCAGTATAGGCTAAATACCAAACATTTGTATGTTACATCTCTAATTTAGTAGCAGTAATTGCCGTTTATTTTTTAAAATGTAATTTTTTTAAAATTATAATTCTACAGTGCTGAGCATAATCCATAATCTTGTATGTCTTTACAATTTAAAAACTCATTGAAAAAGTTTTTTGTAATAACAGGACCCTATTTGCACAAATTCACAAAAGCAGGATCCTGGTTGAAAGAGTGTGATTTAACGTTTATTTTGAATCCACAAATTACAAGTAATTTTTTTACAATTTTACAAAAACGGACTTTTCACAAAATGTCTGGACAGACCCCTGTATACAATAACCCCACATTAATATTATAATAACTTTCAGCTGCAGTCCATGAGTTTTCAATGAGTCAAGATAGGATGAAAATTAAATTGTGATCAGTCATTAGCAGAAAACAATTTATCAGTCATTAGCAGAAAACATTTGGCTTTGACCAGAAAACTAGAAATAACAAAAAGCTAATTATACTTCCGTAAGAATGTAGTCCGTTTTTTTAATTTCAAATCTAAATTAAAATTAGAACTACTTTTCCATATCACTTTTAAAACATTAAGAAGCATTCAAATCATTTACATAAAATTGCAGTAAGACCTCGATCAATTAGTTCTCATGGGATCATTACTTGATCATTGTAACTAAATTAAAATCTAGTTAAAAACTTTAGTTGTTTCAATATTTACTCATTTATGAGATTTTCCACAAGCTGAAACAAAATGGCTGACTAAGCTAAACCTATGCTTTCTTTTTCTAAACTTATTGGATAAAGTTGGAGCGAGTGGAAAATTTCTTCAGGGATAATATACATCATCAAGTCTCTTTTTGGTTGTTTTCAGATAAAACTGAAATAGCCCTAAACGGTGACACAGTCAACAAAAGAGATCAATTGGTATTTAAAAGAAGAAAATAAAGAGCTGTGCCATTTCTACATATTTGAACCTCAATTCAGAGCTAGAATTTATGAGCTAAATGTATGAGAATTAGATGTCAAGCCCCAAGTCAATGGCAATATAAAGTAGAATGAAATAAACTAGACAGATTAGAATTGGCTGGGTAGATCAAAGATAATGATTAATATGTGTATCAAATGCCATTAAATCTTTCAACTTATCTATATTTCCATCCTATAATATTTCTATATTTCTAAACTCTATTTAATTAAAGTATTAGGCTCTAAGCATTGTTTATATTTCCTGTTATTAAGCTTATTTATATTTTCGGCATACATCATATCAAACATGTAATTTTACCGATTATAATTGGTATTTTACAATTATATTTTTAACCGCTCCTTCACCAAAAAGCATGTTTTTTTTGTCAAAAATTTGGGGGTACGCTTAATTGGTTTACAGTAGTAATGTAGCCCAGCAATTATGAGATGAAAGAAACAAATTTTAAGAAAGTTAAAATAACACTATTGTCAGAATGTTTAAGCCTGGTATAAGGAGACATTTAAGAATCATCTTCATTAAGTGATAATGAAATAGCTGAAGCAAAGACTATAGTGTAAATAGAAGCTAATCACAAATAAAAAAAGGCTATGCTCAACATAAATTTATAGAACCTAATCAGACCAGAGAAACTAGGAGATGTTTCAACTCAGGAAAAGTGATCCACTCAGTACTCAGTTTTTAAGACTCAAAAGACTCTTAAATTTCTTTCAAGCAATTCAACTGTTATTATTCCTAATGTGAGAGGTTATGGTTTCTCAGAGAATGTTACCTTGGATTATAGAGAGTGATGTGTCTTATCACTTTATAGTTAATAAGTTATTACACAACAGTTTTTTTTTATAAAGCATTAAATTTAAAAGAATGGTAGCTTAGTCATATTTATTTTAAATATAACATATTCCAGAGTTACTAATAATTTTATCTATTATAATCCATTCTTTTTTTAAAAAAATTAATCTTACAAGCATGCATGGCTCAAAAATTATGTTATCTGCAAATGCTTGAATGTATATTAACGTATGCGGTTTCTCAAGAAATGTTACCTAGGATTATAAATACTGGTGAAAATCATCACTGTAAGTCCACAACAATTTTTAATAAAACAAACTTAAAATAATTGAAACTTAGTTATATTTATTTTAAATGTAAATCGTTCTAGACAATTATGAACAATTTCATCTACTAAAATCAATTTTAATAGAACTTTAAATTTAAAATATCTAAAGCTACTAATGAAAAGTATCAACATATTTAAAAAAAATAATAATATCTTATCACATGTAGTGGCACAAAAATTACACTATTTTTGGAAATGCTAATATGCATATGAAGTTTCTGATAATTATTTTTTTCCCAATCATTATATTTAACTTAATAACATAAAATATAGAAATAAAATTTTTTTATTAAATATATAAAAAATTAAAACAACAGTTATGATTAAATGCTTGAAAGTGATTTTTTTTATGTTTTTCTGGCTGTTTTTTAAAATAATGTATTTAACAGTAGATTTTTTTAAGAATAACAGTGATGAAAAAGCACAAAGCATAAGAAAATATTTTTAAGCACTTAGGAATAAACTTTTAAATGAAATTTTTAGAATTTTATGCAAAACTTACAAAATAAAATTTTAGCTTCCTGACTTTTTCTAAAAATGATAAATTTCCTTAACTTTTGTTGGTTTCAGGAATCCCCAAAATTTTACATGCCCTTCCGAGTAAAACTTTTACCAGCTCAGAAATATTTTTCAACAATGTTGCTCTCTTGCTTTCCAATTGTAATCGTAATTTTTAGAATAATTATTTTCTTATGCACATGCTCAGTCACTGAGGTAGACTATTTTTATAATAAAAATAATAACTAGGGGTATAAAAAACTAATTTTTTTTCATAAATTTGCATTTATAACATTTCAATTCAGTAACATTTAGATCTTATCAAATTCAATTCATTTTCTTCTATACCCTTTGATGCCTTTATTCATCCCATTTGGCAGCTTGGTGATTTTTCTCAAAACTTGAGCAATGCTTAATCAGTACTTTATGGTATTTCTGAACAAATATTTACATGCTCAGCCAGGCATGTAATAGTTAAAAATATATGCTTGATCAGATATACAAATTTTCTTGACTTTTTTAGATTGACACTCACCCCAATATTACTTCAAGCTTAGAATTTAAGGAATTGAGTTCAAACTGCTTAACTCTGCTAATAATAATAATGATGTAAATCTCAAACAGCAAGTAAACACAAATTATAAACATATTTATAAAGCATTATATAAAAGCTTAACATTTTTAATAGCAGATAAATTTACTTATTAAAATTTAACTCTAATTTTAATGCAACATATAAACATTTATAAAATAAAATTTAAAAAGTACAGAAATTTACTACTTAAAAGTTAACTTACTTTATTATTCACCCATTCAACAATCTCTTTTTCAACTACAGGATGGCCAGTATTAGCTAACTGAGTCAAAATAGTGAGTGTATACGCTCTCATCAATTGCCACACTAAAGCTAAAATGTTTTTTTAAAAAAAAATTATTAACTAAATTTAAACATTTAATCTTCGTGGTGATCAAGAAAAATTTAATGATAGATTTTTAAAAAGTAATGTATTTTATAGTAAACATTTTACTAAACTCAGTGGCGTGACAGCCCTTGAGGGCCAAGGCCTATCATGCCCATCTCAGTTTTCTTGACCTTGGGCTCTTGGGTGCAGGAGCAGATGTTCCGGTCAGGTGGTCAGCCGAACGCGAAACCCCCCAGTGTTTAGTTCCCAAACATGCTTGGTACTCATTTATCGACCCACTGAAGGGATGAAAGGCTGAGTCAACCTTGCCCGACCCGACGATCGAACCAGGGACCTGTGGCATGACAGCGCGAAGGGCTACCTCTCAGCCACCGGGCGTCAAACATTTTACTACCAGTTTAAAAGTTGTAGCGGACCTTACAGACAGCTCTCGTCTTTTCAACAACTCTTGAAGTATACTCTGATTAAAGTAGTTTAAATATCTTACATGCTAAGAATTGGATACAGATCTCAAAAGTTAAAAAAAAATAAGGATTTTTTTTTTGTTTTTGGAAAAGGAGATTTGTTTATTTTGATTGGTAAAAATTTAATGATAGAGTTTTAAAAACAAGTAATGTATTTTATAGTAAAAAATTTACTACCAGTTTAAAAGCTGTAGCGGACCTTACAGACAGCTCTTGTCTTTTCAACAATTCTTAAAGTATACTCTGATTAAAGCAGTTTAAATATCTTACATGCTAAGAATTGGATAGAGATCTCAAAAGTTAAAAAAAAAAAAAAAAAAAAAATGTACNTATCTTTTTCTTTTTTTTTTTGGAAAAAGAGATTTGTTTATTTTGATTGGTAAAAAGTGTTTGGAAAATAGAAGTTTCCTGAAAAGGGATATATATATATTAGATTTTGTACAGTAGAATGTTTTTTCAAAGAAAATAAAACACATAACAAGCGGCACATTGAAGGTATCAAAAGGCACAGCTTGTCCCATACAAAAGATTAGAATACATATTGAATTGACTAAAAAAGGTATCTCCAAACAACTGTTCACAAACATCAGCAACTTAGCCAAAAGTAGTCCTCTACCAGTTTATTTTGTTCATATTTAAAAATTAACTACATGAATAAATCCTACGAAGTAGCTATCAGAAAAGTCACATTATTTTAATGAAAACATCAACAATGCTTGCTTGGAAATCTTCATACTGTTTTTAATTGTTCCAAAATCTGAAGATCAAAGTTTTTAAAATTTATTTTTAAGCACATAAAGTTTCATTCCTAAAAACTATGAAATAAAATCTAAGTGTGCTTATTGAGAAATTAGCATGCACTATGCATGCTAAAATCACATGCATGAAATATTTTTGTGCAATTGAATTAAAATAAAATATTTTTGTAAGAATGATTAAATATGAATGTTCGCATGAGCTTATTGAACTAACATAAAATAGAGGGAGGGAAAATCTCAAGTTGCTGTATGAAATTTCAAGTTTTATTATTTATTTATATTATTATAATTTTTTTTTTATAGAATGATTTGACATTAAACAAATGCAGCTCAAACATGATACTTCATGTTTGGCATTTCTCAGGTAAAAATAATTTTATTTAAATTTAACCAGAACATCTAAGTTTTATAGTTGGATATTTAAAATATGAACAAAAGTCTCAAAAGTTAAAATTGTAATTAATAATAAAATTGTTTAAAAATAATTTTCATTGTTCAAATTTTATTGCTGTGAGATTCCCAGAGTAAAATTTCTAAACATTTTACAGAATTTTGTAATATAAATTAGCAAGACTATTTATAGTTTAAAAATTAACACACATATTAATTGAAAATGCACAATAAAATTTCTGCTCAATAAATTCGGCATTAGTTTTATTTAAAGCTCCAGATAAGTATGATTGAATTAATTTTAAAAAAATGTCTGTTAATCTGATGTTTTAAGAAATTTAATTTAAAAAATGCTTGTTATTAAAAAATGCGAAACTGAAATTAAAATTTAAACATTTTAATTATATGTTAAAATAGCACTGAAAACAAGAAAAAGTGTATCACTGCAGTATAAATAATAGAATGAATTACACTCAGCGTTAAATTGGCTTTAATTATTATTAATATTGCTAATACTTCAAGAATTTTCTGAATAGACTTTGTATATTACTGAGAATTCCAGGTTTTCCATTAGCATTTTTAAATTCTCTGAGGATTCTAGGTTTTTTTCTGTTTTTAGAGAGAGTGGTAACCCTGACAAATTTATAATTGCACTACAACAGTAAAAAATATGGAATTAACAAAATTATATATTTACCAAGAGTAAGAGTAGGATTTCCTTCAGAAATATCATGTCCAGCAATACCAACCAAAGAAAATTTTAACTCTTTACCAAGCAATACTGCATAATTGCAATTTTCCAATTTTTCCATGAAGGCTTTCAGTTTGCTAAAAGTTTTGTGTACACGATTCCAATCAACAATACCTGGTTTAATTGTATCATACAGCTGTTAAAAAATAGAGATTAATCAACACTGTATTTTGACACGATTTAAGTCATTCCAAATAACGAAATTATTGATAAGTATGCTAACAAAGAAAGAACATTTTTTATACAGTATATGCCAGACAAATATTAGAAAATTTGAAATTATGATATTTTAGACAAATAAAAAAAGCCGGTTCAAAGACACACAAACAACACACTCATATTAGGGAAGCGCTCCTAGCAGAGTACATATTGTGGGTTGCTTTGTAATTCTTAATATATGCCCTACATTTAAGGGACACCCTTTTAGTATATGATGTATATATATGTAAAAACATAATATACTTAGAAAAATAATAAAAAATTTCATGAAAAAACTCAAAAGTTCTTATCAGGGTGTATTCTTCCATGACAATAAAACAGACATTTCAAAATAAAGAACAATTATCCTAAGATAAAAATCATTCTTTATAATACGTCTATGCCTTTAAAATATATAAACAAATTTTTTTAACTGTAAATGAGTTAAAGATAGAAGAAGAAAAGCAGAAAAACTAACTAATATGAAGTTAAATTAGATATACCAATCTAATAGTTAACATAACCAATTTTTGGATTACTTTTTACATTATTAATTTAATAATTTTTTTGCCAGGGCAATAGAGTAATTTTAGCCAAGGCCAGTTACTACAGAATTTTTCTTTGAATCTAGAATTCTCGAAAGATATCCAAAAATTGCATTTTGCTTTTGCAAATTAGAATAAAAAATTGTTGTTACTCCATTGACCAGAATTTTGGTTAAAAAAAGGTGCAGGTAAGGGAGAAATAAATGTATCGCTAACGGTACTTTGTGAAAGTTATAAAATTTAAATTTTAGTTTAAAAGGAACTCTCGAGTGAATTTTGTCAGAATAAAAATTTTGATTTACAGAAGTTAACAAATCAACGATCAAGAGATTCATAGAATTCTGCAAATTGGGAAAAAATAAATAAATAAATAATAATAATAAATAACATGCTTGGTTTGCTACAACTACCAGGTCATGATAATCATATCTACAAGGCCTACTAAAGTTTTCTTAGGAGATAGTAAAATTATAAGTAGAAGGTTAAATGTACTTGTAATGAAGGTTATAGTATACATTCACTTAATCAATTCATTCTAGTTTATTGTTGTGGTAACTGGATCCCGTCTATGAAATTTTGCATTTTTTAAAGATTTTTCAACAACAATATTTGTAGTTTCACCATTTCTCTTTAATTACTTATCTCTCTGTGAATCTAGCAAAAACCTTATCACAGAATTAAACACACAAGTTCACTTGGAAAACAAAACAAAAATGAAACTGCTTCATTTTTTCAACCAAGACTTTGATGAATGTAAAAAAAAATAGCATGGTTTGAAGAGTGACTTAAGCTTCTTTGCTTTTATTTATTTTATTTTTTTAATTATTTCTAGAATTTTTTTTATTTCTTGCTTTGTAAAACCATTTCGCTTTTTTCTTCTATAAGTAAATTTTTTTTTTAATGAACTATTTAAGAAGTAAGAAGAAAAAAATAATCCTAGATTAGCTGCATTTACCAAAATTTCAAAATGCTTGGAAAAAATTCTCAAAATTTCAAAACTTATCAATCAACCATAATACTGTAATCTAAACTACAAAACCGTAAAAATTGTAGATAAATAGTAATAGTTGGCCCCTTTGAAATAGGAAAAGGTTGAATATATAACGTGGAGAGAAAAAAATTAACATATCTCAAGACTTTTATACTATGTAAAATACAAAGTAAATAGAATAGCAACCTAAGCAAAGGGCTATATTTTATATTTTTAATGAATTTACAGAGATCATCACACAACAAAAACAAGTAAACAAATTTTTAAAAATACATGAAGTAAAAATTTTAAATAGTTAGCAGACCATATTTACAATTTTAAACAATATTCTGAATAGTAGATGGTAACTTTCAAAGTTAAAATCAAACGAACACAGCATGGAAAAAATTTAAAAAATTTAAAATCTGGTCCCTATCATGGAGATGCAAAACTAACAACATCTACCCTTCATGTTAAATTTTGCATCTGTTAGTTCTACCATTTGCCTACAGTGCAGTAGAGAAAGACATTGCCAGACACACATAAACTTGTCGTATTATATGTAAAGATTCTAGTAAATATAAAACTTGAAGTTCTCCCTATTTCAAAAATATATCAAATTAAATAGTGAAAACTTTATGTTTGCTATAATTTTAAGTTGAATTCTGTAGTTACAACACTTAAGTCGCTAAAACAATTTAATCACCCATTCATTAGTTGCCTCTCGGAATATGTCGACCATCATGCTGTAGTATATAAATTGGTCAATATATATATAATACACTGCACTTAAAATACTTAAGAACCATACAGTAATAAATCTATACTTTTATCAAAGGCAGAGTTTACCTGAAATATTACCAATCCATTGGTAAGGTCACTGTACAACCAATTAACATATGGAGATACACCCATGCTATTCATCCAATTTCTATAAGCTAAAACAAAAAAAGTTGAAATAAAGATATTTTGTTTTAAGCATCAAATAAATATTGAAAAAGTATGAAAACTTTTATAATTTTCACCAATTAGCTAATATTAAATAAGTCAGTTTTTTACAACATTTGCAAATCTCTCTCAAAAATTACATTTAAACAATATACACAGGATAATGTTCCAAGAAATATAGCTGGTGATTAAAATCTATATATAATATTTGTAAATTTGGGGTCATGCATAACTAACAATTAGCGTTTACCAACCATTCAAAAAAAAAAAAAAAAAAAAAAAAATTATAATGTGCAAAAATTGGGGTTCAAATCTAGCCACTTAAATTTCTCAATTTTAAGTGTCCTGTTTACATATAAACAAACATATAAGCATTCATATCTTTATTTCTGTTATAAGTAAAAATCTTACCAGTTACACATGGTTATGTTACAAATAACTTGCTAAGTTATAAACTTATAACAAAGAAATTAAATTGGTTTAAATAATAAAAACTTACTCTTTTCCTCTCGTGTTTCTTCTAAACTAACCATTTCAATAGGTTCATCAGGCTGATCTAAAGCAGGATGGTTATTGAAAAGATTGGCCACAAAAGCTACATTTAACTTGTACACTCCATCAATAACATCGTTTGGTGTCAAAAAACTTCGACAACCAATTTTATCTGCTTGTTTCAGCATTACTTCTGCCCTTTCTAACAAATCTGATTTCTAAAATGTTTAAAATATACATATATATGGGTCCTTTTCAAAATAGAGAGACATTTAGAAAAATTTTCTTAAAAATAAATACCCAATTTACAACTTATAAAAATTTCAGCTGCAATTAGAATGTTTCTTGCACATAAAACTTATAACGGTAGTTTACTTTTTCTTTTGGAACATAAAATAAAACATTACTTGAATTTACATCATGTTTCCTTCTGTTACCAATGTTCAAAAATGTTTTCATAAAAAACACGGAAACAGAAAATATTATAGTTTTAGCACCTACATTATAGTTACCAAAGTTTAGTATTAATTATTTTTCTACATAATAAGTTGTATTATTATAAAAGATAAAAATATTTCCATTCTATTACTATTTATAGAAAAATTTTATGATTATATTAAATCCAATACTTTATATTTCAAGCTAAAATGTAAATTTTTTTTTTTGCATTACTTATACTCTAGTCAAATTTACAGTTATATTATAAACTAAACATTAGTTGTAACTAATTTTATATTATTGGTTATAATTACGTTATAACTAAATCTTTTTCCCTCTTTTCTTTTCTACACCTCCAAAAGTAGTTCCAAACCATCTTTCAGAAAAATCTTCCCTCTTTTATTGGTATTCATCTACACACAGTGATAGATCAATCAATGACCATTCAAGCTCCATAATATTGTGAATTTCTGTGTATGACATCACCTCATATTATTAAAGATTGCCATTCCACAGTTTTCTTTAAACATGGATATTTGAAACATTATTAATTTACAAAATCTTTTTACCCGGGAGGACGTGTGGGAGGTCCTCTTATGATCCCATGTCCTTTATAAGTTCTGATTCCTAAAAAAAACTAGACATCTGTTCATTCTTTGTTTTATTGGTAGCTGAGCTTTCCATCCATATCTGCCATATGTGAATAATTTGATGAAATTTTTGTCATTTTTTCCTCCTCCAATAGATGGTTTATCAGTTATTGTGGTCATGGTCATAGAATGACCATGCATGTCTTTCAGTTTGTTCTACAAATCACTTTATTTCTCATGGTTGAGAAGTTCAATGCCTCAGTCTTCATTTTTTAATTAAAGTGAATTCTATTTGTTTACAATGTTCATAAAATTATGCCATAATAAGTACCAGAGTTGTTCTAACAAAAATCCACTAACTGTGTATAAAAACCGACAACGTTACCTAACTTTGCATGAAAATCAAAGATCTAGTTTTGTCACTTATTAGTAATAAATGCCAGCAAACATGCGGTTAACCTGCATTTTAATCATGAGCTATAAGTTCAGATATTAAAAACTTTTTGCCTTGAATCACTAAAATAGAAATTAAAAACTTCTTCAAAAAAAAGTTTTGCTCAAGAAATCGTAAACTACTAGAGCTAACGATTGGTGTCCAATTTTATTTCTTCAAAGGAACATGTAATTTCTATGGGTAACTATTCTCTCTGAGAAAACAAAATATACATAAATATCACTATATACATTCATGTCTGCATTAAAACAATCATAGTGTGTATAATATAATAATTTATATACTAATTATATGAGAGGTAAATATCATGTTCTTTTAAATTTTATTGCAAAAAGAATAACAAAAAGCGTAAATAGCTAAGTAATAAATATTCAATGTCTACCTACTATGAGTACAGTCGAAATAAGTTTTAAACAGCCTACGAAATGGGGTAAGTACTGGAGAAAATTGTTGATTGTGGTAACTTTTGACTATCAGGAATTGGTCTCGAGCAACAGAATAATATGATTGAATATGAGGAATATAATGATTGTGTCTACATATCTCTTCTTAATTTTGCGCATGATTTTGCATGCTGATCATTATTGATTTATTGATTACTTAATTTCATTTTAAAAAGAAAAACTAGAATTTAGCAAGTAACAATAAACTGAAAAAGTTGCCTAAGCACAAAATAATATTTATTTTCAACGAGACTTCTCCTTGAATTTTTTTTACTCATGCAGTGACTGATTCAGATACACAAATTAATGCGAACCAGAAACAAAAAAAAGTATGATAAAGCTGCTTAAGGGTAAGACTTTATTGTCTTTTTTAATTACTGATTCGTAAAAGAACATCAACTCTTCCTTGATGTATATAAGCTGCTTTCTCAAGTTTTTCATTTTCACCAATTCTCACCCCCCCCCCCCCCCCNCCCCCCCCCCCCGTGCCTTTGCATTTGATACCAAGCAAGGGATTTTATCGGGTTGTTTACAGATTATTAGTCACTAAGTTACTTAGCTGGTTCTTCAATTCTCTGAATACTCAAACAATGTCACTTAGCTGGTTCTTCCACTGAGCATCTTCGGAATTAATTGATTCAACAATATAAATGATTATATATTTAAATAAAGCCAAAATAAGAACTTTCCCACGGTCTGGTTCTTCCTATAAGCTCTCTATACATTAGTCTAATGTTTCAAGAGTTTATGAATGCCATTGAAGATGTCAAGGGGCAGAATGACCATAGTTTTAACATTTTCTTTCTATTTTGTACAGATTATCTGTTGGCTAAATTTTTTATGCTTTTTTTTTTATTTTTGACCACAATTATTATCATTTACCACTATTTATGCTAAATTTCTTTTCATGAATAATGAAAATTATTAATATAATTCTGCACATTAAGAATAGCTGTGAATGAAATCTGCATAATATTTTATCTTTTACAGATCAAAATGTCTCCTATTTATGGAAAAAAATACTTTTACTACACTAATGTTTCTTAAGTATCTTGTTTAAATTTCATGAGAAAAAACAAACAATTATTTATTGAAAAAACATGATACAAATATCACTAAGCTTAAATTATACAACGAATTTGGTCATCATACAAACAACATAACTACCATCATGATTAAATAAGCACTTACTGTCATTGGTTCCAGTGTAACACCAGAATCTAATGGAGCAATTTGTTTCAACAGCTGTGTGTAAATTTCAGAGTCCTACAATAGATTTAATAATTTATCATCAAAATTAAAGACTCAATTTTATGAAATTTAAAATTAATATAATTTCAATAAGCAACAATTATTTTTTTAAAATTTGAGGCAGTCATTGGTTCCCACATCTTTTAATATTTAGTATTTTCCCACTACTTTAGTAGGATTTACAATAGAATCTTTGTAAGCTGAGCGAGTTAAAAAGTGACTCCATAAATTTGAAATGCAAGCTTGTCACAGTAACATAGCATAAAAAATATCAAATTTAGAAAAAACAATTGATAATGGCTGAAAAAAACCAGGAAAAGATGTGAATTTATGGAGGATCCGTCGCGAATCGAACATGTTAAAAAGTGATGCCTCAAATTCAATCGCACATCATAATAACTTATAAAAAAAATAGGATTTGAAACACCATGTAGAAATGGACGAAAATATGATAATAAACAACTTAAAAACGACGCATTCAACAATGTGAAGTTATGATGGAATCATCAGGAATCTTACTCATCAAAAAGTGATAACCCTAATTTGAAATTCACATGGTAATAACGTCATATTAAAAATATCTGAATCTGAAAAATTATGTGAAAGGGGGAAAAAATGTAAATAACTTGTAAAAACTCTAGTTCGAGATTTGCACGTCATAATAACATAGTATTTAAATATCATAATTTGAAAAACAAAGAAAAAATTTATAAATAGCTACTGAAAATCTATTATAATGAAAAATTACAATGGAATCATCACAAATTGAATGCTTCAAAAAGTGATTACTCAAATTCGAAAATAGCACATTTTAATAACATGGCATAAAAAATATCGAAATTTAAATACCATGCGAAAGGGGTTGAAAACAATAAATAGTTTTTGAAAAAACTATCACCAAGAGATGAGAAATTATGATGGAATCGCCGCAAATTGAAAGCTTAAAAAAATTAGCTGAAATTCAAAATCTGCATGCAATAACATTCTAAATTTGAAAAACCATAGGGAAACAACCAAAAAAACAATGAATTATTGCTGTAAAACTGATCGTAATTTCGCGATAATTGGGAAGAAATATGGGAGAAAACTTGATTGTGTAATTATAAGTGAAGCACAGTTCATGGATTGGAGAATTCGGGGATCGCTTGTTTTAAAAAAATTTCCCGTTTTATCAAGATATTTGAGAAAATCCATGATATTTCCAGAATTAATAAATTTCCTAATAATTCCTGGTTTTGCCGATTTTGCCTTTCACTGGACACCTTATGAAAATATTTTAATCAAATTTATGTAACTCAAATAAAGGTCAATGGTAAAAAAACAGGACACATACTAGGATATAAACATTTCTCCTTATTAAAATTTTTAGGAATCAAGTGGGAAGCAAATTTATCATGAACTTATGTTAATTTGAAGTGTTAAGGAAATATTGATTTCAAGATTGTCTTATTGTATAAGATGATATTTCTGAAAGTAATAGTTTTTATAATTTAATGCACAAAATGTAAGGTAATTTTTTAATGTTTTTTTTTTCTTTAAAACTCATATTTTGTGATTTGCTTTACACTTCCCAAGTATATTTTGTTGAAATAACATTTTTGATGAGCTGTTTATAATTTTAATTAAAAATGTAAGCAGGGAATGAGGGTTTGAATCCATACAAAATAAAATCAATGTTTGTATTTATGTCAATTTCAACAATTTCCAATTCATACTTTTCAAATTCATATTATCTTTTTTCTAGACAACATATAGTAAATTAATAATAAAAAATTAATCATAAAAAGTTTTTGTTGCAATAAAAATACGCAAAAGAAATCAATTGGCTATTTAACATAGTTGAAATAGTAAAAGTAATTTTTTATTGAAAAACTCAATTGAATTAAGCTAAATAAATTTTTTTTTATTGAAAATCGAAATTAAAACTATAATTTTGAAAGAGGCTCTTCAAGTTTCAAAAGCAGTGTAAACTTAATTTACTTGTGAAAAACAAAGTGCAGTATAAATTATTACTCCACATAATTATTTGAGTAGAGTTAGAAAATAGGCTTTACTTTGTTAAGAAACCATTAAAAGAGTTGAAGTGTACTAACACTATCTATTTCACATACCAGTTTTCATCAAGTTTACAAATAAAGTAGTTACCTTAATATCTGTTGTAAAATTAGTAATTCTTCTTTGAGATCCAGCCCGCTCTAAATGATAATTTACCCATCTTAGAAGGATATTTTCAGGGGATAATTTCATAAGATCAGACATATCTTCACCACTACTAACTAACTGGACCAGTCCAGGGCAATGTTCTAAAGATATCTGGTTGAAGAGCCCAATCTGAAATGTAGAAAACAAAACAATTAGTTAGGGAGAAATTATAACGAATATTGCTAGTATAATTTGATGAATTAAGTTGCAATGAAAGCTCAAGAATACAAAAATAAAAATAATATACATACTCTAATAATTTGCCACAGTAATCCCAGCACCAAATGAGGTTTCCCTTTGGCTAAATCATGGGCATCAATATTTATAACATTGCAGCCAATAGCTTGAGAAGAATTTAAAGCTAAAGTTAAATTTTCGTGCTTTGTGTATAATGTTAAGTTTTTTTTGTTGATTACCCTTTCATCAATAGTGTCTGGACAAGAATGATTGATGATTTTGCTGTAAGAGAAGAAATAATTTACTAAGTAGTTATTAAAGAGAATTATTACAAAATAATTGTAGAAAAACTATAAATTAAGTTAACCCAAAGAAGGAACTAATTGTAAATTACCTACGCCTTTTAAAATGGAAAGTTTTTCATATGTTTTGATATTCTGATGCAGTGGAAAGTCCCACATCCAAAATTGCCAGGGCTTTGGTAAGTATGGAAAACATATTTTTCCAAAGAGTGCATCTTTAAGATAAACAAAGATCAACCATACTTCATTCAACAGAAAAAATAAATAAACGATAACTAATATCAATTTCATTTAACTTTTCTTACAGGTTAATTTTGATTTCATCTTGCTATAAAAAAGATATTCCTTTTGTGATGGCAAATCCAAGGAACAGCTGTGAAATGTAAAATGCAATGCTTAGTTTCTCTTCTTGCGTTTCTTGAAGATTATTTTTAGGAGGACTTTTGTTATTTTGCCGTCCCCCTGCATTTTATTTTATCGGTATTTAACGTTTCTTGCATATTATTTTCAGTGGGACTTCTGATACTTAGCAATTGTTGCACATGATTTTGTCACTTTTTTTTGTCTGTCAGGTTTCAACATCTCTTGTAAATTAATTTTAGTAGGCGTACGGTTACTTTTCGAACGCTCTGCAATTGCTGTTATTTTGATTCATTTTTATCTTGAATTTTTGATCTGAACTAAATATAATAGAGAAAAGAAATTATGAATAAATAAAATATTCATTGTTTTTTTATTTCATAATTTTTGTTTCATTTTAAGCAATAGAGTTTAGCAGCGGTATTTTTTATCTAAGTAATTTTCACTTTTTAATAAAAATTTAGATTTTTCTTAATATTTATTTAATGCATGTAAATATAACAATTTCACTGAATTTGACTATATTTAAACTAATCAATCTTCGGCCGTTTTTAATTATAAAAAATTTTAAAAAAAGCCTACATTAATTTTAATCTTAATTTTTCGAAAATGTTTTTCTTTTTAACATTTGGTATTTAACTTATGTGTATTTTGTTAGTTTTTCTAGTCATTTTCTCTTAATTTTTTTGAGAATTTTTCAGTACATATAAGTTATTTTAGCATTATTTTGACACTTTAAAAGTAGTTTTTTTAAAATAATTTAACAATAGTACAGTAAAGCACCACTTTCACATCGGCAGAACATGCACCACATCATGATATCCCATCAGATTCTTGTACAGTGTGAACAAGGCAAAATGGGTTCATGGCTTTATTTGCCAAATTCAGCATCATTAGGTTTTTTTTAAAAATTCCGTTGATCTTGCCTTGTTCTGGGTTTCAATATTTATGCTAGTGCCTTTTTTAACTATTGTTTCGGTTCGATTATTTTCAAGTGTTTTTATTTAGATTAATAAATTTTCCTTTTATTTTATCATTTACCCCATATAATTAGGTATGAAATATATTGCTTTATTTAACCATTAGTTAATTTAGGAATTGTAATTATTTTTAAAAAATAAATACGAGAATTTTGTATTTTTTAATCTTGTTTTTTTGTCTTTTTAAAGTTAGGAGTACCTTTCTTTTTTCTCTTACTTTATACATTACACTTTTTCCTTGTAATTCGAGTTCGATAAAACATTGAATCCAGAAAACTGGGAAATTCAGACATCCGGGATAGCGATGGTCCCGAGCATCCCGTATAATTGGTTCTCTACTATATTTAAATAAAAAATTATTCTTTCGATATTAAGGAGAAGATTAAGATAATTTTGAGTATCAAATTATAATGCAGTTTTTCCTTGATGTAGATAATTGATCAGACCTAATTAAAAGCTTTGATTGTTTAAATACTTCTTGTTTCAAAATTCTTAATTTTGTTCAATGGATAGAATAACTATTAATGTGAATATTAATAGAGGAATAAAGATTCATTTCGTAAAATAGGGACACAGAAAAAGTTCTGAGTTTCACTGACGCACAATAGCTATCTCACAACCGATTTGCAATATCATTCTTGGAAAGTGTAAAATCTAGTAGGTGTCAAAAGGAAAACAAAAAATAATACACTTTTAGGATCATAAATATATTTAATTGAGGAAAAAACGCAAATAATATTAATACCAATTCAGAGTATCATTCTTGGAATGTGTTAAAGCTGGTTGGAGTCAAAAATAAAGACAAGATATAATACACATTGACGGTCACAAATATATTCACATTGATGACCACAAATATGATTGATAACAAAAAAAAAAAAAAAAACCAAAAANATAAGAATCGCAAATTTTAATCACATTGAATAAATCACTAGTGAGGAAGGTGGGTAACAAAAATATTTCAATATTTGAATAGAAATAACTACTGAAGTTTTGAAGTTGTATTTTGCTATTTAAAAAAATACATATAACTTGATCAAAACCAATTTAGAACTCATATTTTTAAACAAATTTCCAGCTATAATTTATTATCATAGATTAAAAAATTAAGCTTACCACAAAAGTATACCATCTTTCAATTTATCATATAATGCTTTGCCTTCACTATCAATTGGCAATAAATGTTTCAAATCAGGATCTCTTCCTAGATTTCTAAAAAAGGAAAAAAATCATAATTCAAAAAAATATTGAATAAAAAATTGCACATTAGTTAACAAAACAAACTAAGTGTTGATTGAACTGAGTTTTATAAGAAAATAAAGCACTAATCCAAACTAAGAAATAGCAAAGATGCAATTTAGTTTCCTAAGAATTTAATTGAAAACACGAAGACAAAACACATAGACGTAAAATATCAGTATATTAAAAATATGCTGGAAGAAAATCTGTTTAACTTAAAAGTACATTAATAGAAACTAAAACATGGCCAACGATCTAACAAAACCTCCGAGAAAAGAATATTTTTTTTAGTATTTTATTGATTAAGTTTAAAATGGGCCGAATGGAAGGATTTAATTTTTAAGTTCTAAACATTAACTTTAGTCTTTTACACATAAGAAAGTTGATCAGGCAAATGCATGAAACCAATGGGAGATATGTCAGTCTCAAGCATTTTAAAACACAAAATTTTTTTCTTTTTCAGTTCAAAGAGCAGCAGGCAGTAGTTATTCTGAGTATGGTTATGTGAGGGTATTGCTGATCTCGAGAATGTGTAATTTGCTGCACAAGCTTGCACATGTTAGATAAATAGAATATGATTTTAATTTTTAGTTTTATTTAAAAGTAAAATAAATGTTAGTTCAAGTTATTCTGTCTTGATTTCAATGCACAACTCTGCAACATGGTAAAAAAAAAAAACCACACTGCAGATCTATAGCTGCCAACCTTAAGAATAAAAAATATACACTATTTGCAACAAAATTATATGCACCAATTACGAGAGTAAGACAAAAATTTAATTATTACAAAATAATACACACTATCTTTTGTGGGAAATTTATAATATTACTATTTAATAATTAGGAATACCGGTATAATAGTTTAAAAACAACCATTACCTATTACAGTAGGGAACCGATTATCCGGAACGATCGGGACTATCGCTATTCCGGATAACTGATTTTTCCGGTTTTCTGAATCGCTACAAAAAGCCGTTTTTTTTATTGTTAAACCCAACTGAAAAAAAAAAATATTTGAAAATAATCTTAAAAAGTAGAAAAAACGAAGTAATACAATAATGATTACTTCCAAAATGATGGTAAGATAAAACATCTTTCAAAAAAGAAAGAAAAATCTTATGAGGGAAAAAAAAAATTTTTTTTTTAAAAAATGGCGGGAAAATTTATCGAATTTCGTTCCGGTTTTATGGCTTTCCAGTTTTCTGATTTCCGGATAATGGGTTCTGTACTGTAATATATAATCATTCTTCTCCAAATTATAAAACACAGGTAAATATTGAACTACATCATAAACAAATATTTCTGATGCAAGTGTTTAAATACAATACAGTTTTTAAAAAACAATAAAAGCTGTTTAATATTCAATTTAGTGAAATTTTCAGAAACAACTATCGAAATAGTATTTTAAAATAAAAAGCTACAAAAAATTACTTCTGCACAATAATCACAGTAAGCGCGATTGCGGCGATCAAAACAAGGGATTAATTTAAAAGCAAAAATACTGCAATTTTACGAAAATTCTAATTTTTTATAGAAATATCAAATTTTCAGATTTGATTTAAAAATTGGGAACAAATCCGAAAAATTCTGGACAATTGGCAGCTATGCAGATCACCCTACTTTTGTTGCCATGGAGATAAGGATAGAAAAAAAAAATGGTGGAAAAAAAGAAACATGATAAAGGAATGAGTTTGTGTGGCTTGTTATGGTCTTTTGAAAGCAAATTTTTTTAATCTGCTTTTCTGCGTAGATTTTATTTAAATTTAAAAACATTTACTAAGCTCCTTATTATTTTTTATTGTTGAAAGCTGGAATTGCACGTTTTTTCCCTAAAATTACTGAAATAAAAATAAGCAAAAAAGACCAGTATCAGATTTTTCTATAGAATGGATTCTAACTTCTTTAGTCCTTAGAAAAAAGCAGTATTTCGTAAAAGTGCAAGTCTCTACTATAACTTGAAAACAGACTTTTTATAAAATAGAATGAATACATACGAATTAATCCAATCTGAAAAGGCTACTTGTTCTTCATGTCTCACAGAATGAGTTGTACCTTCGCTTGAAGCTTCTGACATTCCACCTAAATGTTGCAAATTTTCTCGTTTTGATACAGCAGTCTTGAATACATTAGTCACCTCTTTTGATTTTAATTCACTATAAATCTATTTAAACAAAAAATAAATTAAGAAACATAGTTTAAATATTAATTGAATACACAATTTATTAATAGAGATCAAAATTAAAAAAAAAAAAAATTTTAACAATGTATATCCTAAAATTATTTTAGATAATTCAGGGATGAGATTGGCCAAAAGGCAAAAAAGCTGAATTTCCACGCGAGTAAATTTTACCCGTGTGCAATCGTTTAATAATAAATTCCAGACAATTTAAGAAACAAATAAATAACTATATGTTGGCATAAAATTGTGTACTCATTTATTAATATATGAATGATTACATCGATACTTAACATTTAATAAAAAGTAAAACTACCAATTGAAAAAATAAAGCTAAAAAATTACATTTTTCTTCAGTTCACAAACAGGAGACAATTATTACTGGAGAAACTGCTTGGTTTAGCGAGTTAAAACTACTGAGAACATACATTAACATTACACCTTTCTTGTAAAAAATATTGTTACATGATTTATAACAAGTATATCAGTAACATGACTTTTTAAATTATTTAGATAAGAAAATAAACTTTTACCTTTAGAATCATTATGTTCATATTATAATCTAATCCAGCTAGAGACCCGTGAAACATGTCAATTACTATGTAGTAGAAACATAATAACTCCTTAACATACAAAAATTGCTATTTTAGTTTGAAAAATTACATGATAATCAGCAGCTATTTAAATAATTATTTTTCATCTGATATGAATTTTGCATTTTATAGCTTAAGTACACTATCTAGCCATTAATGACCGGACACCCCTTGAACGGATGGTGGACTCGTCCTGGCGGAATAAATACGGAACCTGGGGCGGGGGAAAGACCACTCGCAAGCAGGCGACGGCCATACGAGCGTTAACAGTGAAAATGAGTGGACGACGAGAGCTGAATGAGGCGGAAAGGGGCATGATCATAGGCGCCCACCGATTTGGTCATTCCATACGTGCCATCTCCGACAAGTTTCAGGTACCACAGTCAACAGTTGGTGACGTCGTGTTGAAATGGGAACGAGANCAATTTTGGTGTTGAGTTTATCAACTCTTTTTCCAAAAAAAAATTTAAAAACTTTCTAAGTGATTGCTTTTGTTTGCTACATCTTTTATGTTTGCTATATCTTTCTTTTTATTTTTGTTTAATTTGCTGCAAATACTTCATGTTTTACAAAACAAGCAAAAACATCTTTTAAAAAGGTCAAATTGCTCGTAATGCAGCCTTTGAATGAGCTGAAACAGATTGGTGATTAATTTAGTCGTTAGCCCATCCTCAAACATATTTTGACAAATCCTATTTCTTCTTTCTTTACCTGCCTGTGTCACATTCTTCTTTGCAAGCAAAGAATGTAAGTTTCGAATATACCTACATATACTAATAATTGTCGATAGAAAAAATAGACAAATTTATAGTAACTAATTAAAGAAAAACATACTTCTTACGAGAATCGCGATATTTGATTTTAAAATCGGGTGGATATGAATCACAATAATGGATTTTGAAACCACGTAAATATGAAACTCGATTTTAAGAACAAGAAAATACAAACTGCGTTATAGAATTTTTAAATAGCGTAAATACAAATCAGAATTCATAATTTTTAGATCGCGTAAATATGAACCACAATGTGTAATTTTTAAATCCCATAAATACGAATTACGATGCATAATTTTTAGATCATGTGAATGCGAATCCCAAAGCCTTACTTTAAAATCACGTATGAATATGAAAATCCATGTTTGATATTATAACCGCATATATGAATTGCTACATAGGTTTTTAAGAACACATCTATACAAATTGTGATATTGGAATTTTAAATCTTGTAAATAAGAATAACAATGTATGACATTCAAAGCTTGTGAATAAGAATCGCAAATTTTAATCACGTAAATACGAAAAGCTATGTTTGATATTAAAATTGCGTGAATAAGAATAAAAATGTTAGCAGAATCTGGGCTTGAGACTTCTAAAAGGCTCCTTTGACGCTCGTTAATTACGAAAACACAAGCTATCTGGCAGGCGGGTAAACATGCCGAAAATATTATCTTCTGTGCGTAAAAGAGGAGAAAATAGCTAAAATTAGTTAAAATGCGGAAGGGTTGGCAACTATGTAATTTGAATTTTCTTTTTATCTTTGAAAATCGGAAATAAATATAATTATTTATTCCAAGAGCTGAAATTTCTGAAAATGCGGAATATTTATATTAAAAATAAAAATTTGAACTTTTAGATAATCAGAGTTTCCGATAAAAAGGCTGAAATTCGAGATACAAAAGTAAAAAAAGGGGAAAAATCTCATCCCTGTTACTTGTTTAAGATATTGATTGAGTTATTGTTGTGATATGAACATAATTATTAATGCAAGAAATAATTTTAATGAAAAAAATTATTTTTCTTTAAACAAAGAAAATTTTATTTGCATGAAATTTTCTCATTATTTCAACAAAAAAAAATGAAGTAAATGATATTTTACCTCTTCAAATCATAATAGGGTGCAACAAATTTATAATTCCTAACTTAAACAAAAAAGTTAAGTCTACTGTAAATTAGAAATTGCTCGATTTTGTGAAATTAAAAGAATTACAAGGAGCTTAATAGCAATATCGAACATAATGATGCTCTTTTGTTAATTCACTCAATCATTGTTTTTTTTTATTTATGCAAGTATATACATCATTATTTTTGAAATATATTGGTTTGGCAAAAACTTTTTATGAGGGAATATTTTAAAGATAGCATTTGCTTCTATTCATGAAATGTTAACTAATTAACAAGAAAGTGCTAAGTGATTCTAATAACTACAGTTAACAAGATAAAAACTAAATTGTTAGAATAGCTTTTCATATGATACGATTTTCATGTACTATACTGCACATTACATTGTACGAGACGCACATTTCCCAGTAAGCACACACCTCACAGCGAGGGAGAGGTCGTAAGCAGGCAATGTAGGTGCGGTAATGACAAAATGCAAGTACAATAATGTCCGTTATTGTTAGATTTGAGTCATTTATAAAAGCCCATGAAATAAAATTATTTGGCCTTTCACACTTAATTTTTTAATTTGCTACGAAAATTAGGTTATAGAAAGATATTAGCGCTAGAGAAGTCTGTCACAGAAAGCCCAAAAAAATTCTGCCACAAGAGCATCAATGCGGGACATGAAATGATCCATTCCTTTAGGACAGTGCAACAAAATTTGTCTGTAATGGGATAAAGCAGCAGAATATCGACTTAAGTGCCTTTACCAACAGCACTGCATCACGAGCAGGGCCTCTCCTGCGCTTGTAGCCATAATCCTCGGATCCTAGAAAACTGTAGTTCGGTCAGATGAGTCAAGATCTCATTTGGTCATAGCTGTGGTCATAGAGTGTGACTCATTTGGTCATAGAGTGTGACACAGACCCCACAAAGCCATGGACTCAAGTTGTCAACAAGGCACCGTGTAATCTGGTGGTGGCTCTATAATGGTATAGGCTGCTTTTTAATGGCTTGGGCTGGGTCCTATGGTCTGATTCCACCAATCATTGACTGGGAATGGTCAAATTTCTGAGATAAGGCAATACTACACAGTTAATATTTCAACTGACATTTTTATTTTAGTTCAAATTTGTCACATTTACAATCAAATTTTCATATCATTTCCAGCAAATCTAATCTCTTATCATTAATAATTAAATAAGTAGTTTTCAAGTAGATATTTCTTTTTTTAAAAAAATCAACCCCCTCCCCCAAACTTACGAGCCAAAAAAATAAACAAACCATTTGAAAATCATCGAAGGACAACTCTCCTTTTCTAATGCCAGTGTGTCCTCTTTCCATGTCATCAATCATTTGGCGAACTTGCCATTGTGGAATCTTAAAGCCAACGATCTCCAAAGCCTGTTTTAATTCACTAACATCTAAGTATCCATTGCCATCTTTATCCAACTGTAAATAAGTGAAAGGGGAAAAATCAGATTTAATATGAAAAAGTGAATAAGCTGATAAATTTTACTCTATGATATAACACATAATTAAAAATTTGGAAAAATAAATTTGAAGATGAGTATTTTACTTTTATAAGTATTTTTATTTTAATTGGAAAAAAAAAACGGATTTAATCTCACTTTTAAGGTTATAGGCTGAATTAGCCTGAATGGTTTAAACCTCATCTATGCGAATTGCGTAACAAAAAACTAGGCCTCTTTGCTCAAATGTAGTTTTGCCAAGATTTAACAACTCTAGAGCAAGAACAAGGTGATCGGATGTATATGCACTGAAACTTTGCCTGGTTAATAAATTTATCCAATCAGGTAGAAGGAGTCGCATCTGACACACTCAAAAATGTCTTAAGATGATTTGTTTACATTTTGTAGATAATTGGTTGTGAAAAAAAATGCTAAAACGAAAACTTATGCTGTCAAATCAATGCATCATTAATAAATAAATATTTTTTTATAAAATAGAAATCGGTTCTGTAATAAATATTTGTTTGTAAAAAAAAAATTCTTACTCAAAACATTATATTTTAAACATTGACCCATATTCTCTATAAAATAAAACAATACTTTTAATACTTATCTGACTTATTCAGAATGAAATTTTTAAGAAATAGTGGGTTTGTAAACATAGATTTTTGCATGCTAAATAAGAAATCTGAGTAAGACAGTGCTTGATAAATAAAATAAACCTATTATAAAATTTATGCTTGTTTTTATTATTTAATTTCTCAATCTCTCTTATTTAACTTATGAATCAAAAATTTAAGATGAAATGAGTGTGTTACGAAAACATATGTAATAAATAATTTGGTTTTTTTTTTCATTTCACAAAAATAAAATGTGTTTAAAATGATTTTTTAATTAATCAAGTAAATTTCTTATAGTTAAAATAAGTTAAATAAACATGATGAACATTGGTATTTCCAGACAAAAATTTTTGTATGTAAAGATGGTAGGTCTAAAAGTAAAATTGCTCAAAGGAAATTTAATAATAAGTAAGTTTTTCCAAATAAATGTACAAAGTTAAATGTTTATCAGTCTCACATATACATTTTAATTTTAGTTTCTCTCTTGAATACATATCTTTTAAATTATTATCCTATCATGCATGTTCCCTTTAACTGCCTACAATGAACTTTGGATGTAAAATCTGCATGATTTCCTCTATAAAAAAAAGTTAAATATTTTTAAATTTTCCTTTAACAAGTTAACCGAGTCAGGATTGTACAATATTTTCATTAATTCTTCACAACTTAAGTTAAACAGTGCTTTATCATTACAAAGTGAATATTTTAGTAATAGTAATTTTGCATATCCTCTGAAAATACCTTTCATACAATTTAAAAGGTATACAAAAGATAAAAAAAAAAAGATGAAAATATTAGAAAACAAAACAAATGCAAAATTTATGTTGTTTGTATTAAATTATAAATGTTTAATTAAATAGTGTTATTTGTGTAAGAAACACTAGCACTGGACTATGAGACCGAGTATAAATAAAAATTACGATTTTACTTTGGTGATTTTTAGAATCTGATTATTAGTGAGAGAGAAATTGATGTTTTCAAGTACTACAAACATAGAACCTATCCCTGGTGGGTGGTGAATTCAAGCTTACCAAGCTTTAGATAAATAGGTAACTGGTATGTAAAGATAGCTGGTGTACAATACTAACTGAACCATTATGACATTAATCTTGAAATTGAGCACTCTTAACCTTCATGTTCTCTTGGCCAACATCTGGCTGTGTCTAAAAAGTCCTTTATCTTAATATATAAATTAGACATTACAGTCTAAAATTTTTTTTTCTTATTGAAGATCCTTTAAATACTTTTTTGAAAGTAATAATTAATTAATAGGTAAGCTGAAATTTTTGATGTTTTTATTCAATCTGAGATAATGCCTCAGGATAAGATTTCTGCACTGAGACCTGTGCCAAAATAATCACCTAATTTTTAGCAACAACATGCAATGGCATAGGAAAATTTAAAAAATAAAATACATCTCAGAGGCTCATTTAAAAGATACAACTCATAATCAAGCCCAAAGTAATTAATTATTTTTACGTGGATATTTTCGTAGAGTGATCTGTCGCACCAACTACATTTAAAATTAAAAAAACATGTAGATGCTTGCTTGCGGGTGGCTACGAGTTATACCTTTCGAGTTGGTCCCTTTCTGTGATGTTTTTTTTTAAAGTTTCTTGTGGGCTGCTGCTGCAAAGACTTATTATTATTATTCTGCCACAGGTCAGGATATGGAAATCTCCCCACTTTTTTCTTAAACTTTTTGACAATATCAGAGACCGATATAGAAATATGCCCTACCCAAGCATACTTCTGGCATTGATGTCTTGTTGATTCTGATTTAGAAAAACGTTTCCCAGCCGGATATTGTCGAACAAACAAAATCAAAATCTGATAAGGTTGCTTTTTAAGTACCGCGCCTTTCAAGGAATCCGTTATTGTTTCAAGGGATAATTGTTAAGGGCCAACAAGCAGCAATTATTTCAGTCTAAAGTAAGTAACTATCTAACGTTTCGTAAGACTTCAAGAGATACGAAGAAATAAAAAGGTTTTACTTTTTTAATTTCAAACTCGGTTGAAAACTCAAAACAATTTGTGACTATTATAGAATTAACAGTACTTCGTTACTTGTTGTTCAGATTACCTTAGAAAGTAAAAATTTAAACATTTATAGCTGATTTAAAATCATTATTGACTAGACTTCCTAATGAATAACTACTATCTTCGCATTCAAATAGCTTTAAGTATTTAATACCAATTTATGCGTCTTCCAGATTCAAAAATAAATATAAAACTTACAGTGTTGAAATGATTGCAGAGATCTTCTAAATTTTCATGAGATAACATAAAACTTCGTCGATTCGCCATCGTCTATTAGCGGCTTAACAACTTTAAGCACCAAATAACATTAGAATGTGTAATAACGTAGATACTTGTGTCTCCACGTACACCAGGTACTTAGAATGCGCATGCGCCAGTGACAAAATTTTGACTCCTCAGCCAGGTGCGAGCTGCGATAAGAGGCCAAATATTGTAAATCTTCATGCGTACTACTAGCTGCTAAACTGATTTTCAACTCCGATCGCGTTCGAATATTCACACTGAGTGACTCCGAAGTGGATTTTGTAGATATTAGCCTAAGATTTGAAAGAAATCAACGTCTGTTTTTTTTGGTGGCAACAGGTGAACGGTTACTAGTTTGGCTATTGCTTGGCTGCCGTAAAAATACACCTATTTGAAAGACTGTAATCATCATCGTTTTTATCGTTATTTCCGGTTAATATATTTGGCAATTTCTATCCCTTACTGGCGACCAAGGAAAATCACCAAATTTGTTGAATATCCTGTTTGACTCATTTATCACTTGTCTGACTCATCACTTGTTTGAGGTATTCTCTTGATTATCTTGTTTGACCACGTAGAAGGAGAGGGGGGTGAATAGAAATGTAGGGAGAAATATTTTAGGAATTCGTAGTTCTTCTGTCCACTGTTCTTGAATATTTTATGCGAGTGTACAGGGTCAGAGTTTAGGTTCTGCTAGGAAGGATTTTTTTAAATCAAAATGTCATTTTCTTAACATTTATTAGGCAATGTTTTCTTTCGTTCATTTTTGTTTATGTATTCAATTCTTTATTTTGATTTATGTCTATTTGTAATATTTATTTTTGTTGTTGTAGTAGTTCATTTACATCGCACTAGAGCTGCACAATGGTCTATTGGCGACAGTCTGGGAAACATCCCTGAGGATGATCCGAAGACATGCCATCACGATTTTGATCCTCTGCTGAGAGGATGGCACCCCCGCTTCGGAAGCCCAACGACCTGCACTCAAAGTCGAGTACTTTGCGGTAGCACAGTTTAACGAGGACCAATACCGCACACCCTCGGTCCCTAGGCAGACTGATCCAAGTGGTCACCCACCCGCACACTGACCGCAGCCAGTGATGCTTGACTTCGGTGATCTGCTGGGAACCGTGTATTAACGATCAGTCCACTGCGGGACCATTTATTTTTGGAGAAAATATGATTGACAATCGAAAGGGCTGGGCTACAGGTGTCGCAGAGCAGAACTCTCTACCTATGGCAACAATTTACAAGCAAGCGAAAACCACGAAAATCTTTTTCAATTTTTGTTGACGGTACTAGGCTTCCATCTAAATGTTCATTACATCAATGAAATTTTTTTAAATTATCAATAATTTTTTTTTTTATCATCCTTGATATATTCAATCTATCATCTTAATGAATGTTGTAAAACGCTCGTCTCATTTTTATACTTTTATGTATTTTTGTTCACAACTCAGATATCAAAGTAACTCGCAATTTAAATACAGGAGTAAAATCTCATTTTAAAAGACTTTTTGGATGAAAATAATTAGTATTTACACTTTGCACAAATGAAAACCTTTTATTAACTGGCTAACAGACGATAATGAGACTCAATCTCAGTGATTATTAACCTTTTTCAATTTATTGATCTTTATATGAAATTTATTGTTTTGGGCAGCTAAACAAAAATATGTTCTTTATTTTATTTTATTTTGTTTTCTTGAAACTACTTAAATTGTGTTTTTTTTTTGTTTCAAGCATTTAAATTTCAGAATGATTTATAAAATAAATTTTTAGCTAAACTAGCATATGCTAGTTTTTTTTAAATTTTAAAAATTCCATATTGTAAATCTTTAAAAAATTTAAAAAAAAATGTTTTTAACTTCTGTAAAATTTACGAATTTCAGATGTTTTTCACACAGGGACAAAGATAGAGCGTTATTTTAATTTATTTTTTATAACTTCAATTTACGAAAACCAAATAAAAAAAGGACAAATTATATGCAGCAATAAAGAAACAATAATCTTTACTTAAGTTTTGTTTAGACAAATTGCTCACTAGAGGGCGTGGATATAGAGTAGAAAATAGTTACTAGACCTGTGATGTCAAAATTCACTGTAATGTTCGTCTGGTCAAGTGGATGTCACGGTGAACTTTGACACCCCAGGTCTAGTAACTATTTTCTACTCTATATTCACGCCCTCTAGTGAGCTGTTTGTCTAAACAAAACTTCATTAAAAAAATTTTATTTATAGTAGCTTTATATAATTTTTTTCTTTTTTAATTTGATTTTAATAAACTGAAATGATTAAAATTTTTTAATAACATTCTCTCTTAGTCTCTGCGTCAGAAAGAGCTGAAATTCGCAAATTTTACTGAAGTTAAACACCTTTGCCCCCCGAATTTTTTTTAAAGATTTTCAATTTGCAAATTTCGAAATTTATAAAAAACTAATATATTCTTAAAAATTAATTTCTATTATATAATTCTGAAATTCAAATGCTTGAAATAAAAAAAAACAAAAAGCACAATTTATGTACTTACAAAAAAAAATGATTATATAAAATTAAATAATATTTTTGTAAGCAATCCAATCTGCCCAAAACATTAAATTTCATGTAAAGCACAATAAATTGGAAAATGTTAATTATCACTGATAGATTAATAATCATTATCTTCTGTTAGTATAATATCGTTCAGTTGTTCAATATTGAATTAGGCTGATATTAGAACATTTTTGTGGTTTTCTGCGTGATGTAAATTCTAATTATTTCTAGAGTCCCTTTAGTAGTGATTGATCTTTCTGCCTTTATATCAATCGCGATCGCAACGCTCGAATACGGCGGAGAGGAGATAGATCCATGTCTTGATCACCCACCTTTCCCTCTTCTCGTTTGTATAGGAATGTGTTACGATATTTTCGCCTTTCTTACTATTTTCCATATTTAATTGTCAAAAATAATTTTTTAAAATTCCCACGATGTTCTCTTTTAGAACTAAGCTTAATGTAGTTTTCAGTTCCACACAGTTTCCTAACTTAAAGTTTTTAATCTATTTGAAAATCAAGACAGGATCTAGCATACTTCCTTTTCCTATGACTCTCCGCACTGCAATGGTGAAAGAGTGCGAAGTATTGCCATAGGTAAAGTGCTCTATTCTACGNAAGTGACGTCTTGTATCGATAGTTATAAGAAAGTGACCAATGGCTTTTGTTTATCCTTTAATCGTTCTCCCTTCGCTTAGGGGTCGTGACCTCTATCCCAGAGTTTACAGTGTTCTTTCAGAAAGAGAATGTATTCTTCTTTCATTTTGACAGTTACATACATAGTCTAAAATAAATATCTACATATTTTAATCTTTGATCTTTCTTCAAGAATTTAATATGTAGTATTCGTTTTAAACTTGTTTGCATTATTGTATTNAAAATTATGTCTGAAATATATTCATAAAATATCTAGGTAAATGATTATAAAAAATCATAAAATATCTGGGTAAAAATTATCTTTGAAATCGGAAATCTAATTTAATCCCAGCGTTAAACGCATCCTATTCGAACGTTCGAATCGCTTTCACCAGCAAATTGTTAGGTGAAAGCTTTCCGATAGAAGGGAAGAAAAATGAAGATCGCAGCCCGTTAGCAAAATCCGTTCGAAAGCGCGAGGTTTCAGGTTTTCCCTAGGAGTAGAAACGTGACGTCAAAGTGACGTCATTTTTCTCTTCCTAGCTCGTTCGAAGTCTGCGAGGTTTGAGCTCCGATCACCCACCTTTCCCTCTTCTCGTTTGTATAGGAATGTGTTACAATATTTTTGCCTTTCTTACTATTTTCCATATTTAATTGTCAAAAATAATTTTTTAAAATTCCCATGATGTTCTCTTTTAGAACTAAGTTTAATGTAGTTTTCAGTTCCACACAGTTTCCTAACTTAAAGTTCTTAATCTATTTGAAAATCAAGACAGGATCTAGCATACTTCCTTTTCCTATGACTCTCCGCACTGCAATGGTGAAAGAGTGCGAAGTATTGCCATAGGTAAAGTGCTCTATTCTACGCCACCTGTAGCCCATTTCGATCTCCAATACTTTCAACTACAGTGTGTAACTTTTTTTCCCCTTTGCATTTTCCCTACCAATTCGTGGTTCCCTTTTTTGTTCTATTTACTTTTATGATGCAATTTGAAAGCACGCGCCTACTTTGATCAAAGTTACCTTGATCATGTAAACCCATCTTTTACTGGTATTCAAGACACAGTGCGCTGTTTAATTACGATCAATTTCAGCTTTGTTGAAACTTTTTAGTCTAATTACGAATATTAGAATCGGTGACGAGTTAAAACTTTTGGAAGTTGTTTCCACGCCCCTAAAATAGAGACAGACCTTAAGATTTTTTATTAAAAATAAGTTTTATCTGATAGCAATGTTTATGTGAATACTGGATTGTATATCTTTTCATATGGCTTTACATGTGACCAGTGAATGAACCGGTGAGTGCGCATTTTGATAGCTTTTTTATTATTATTTTTTTAAAACTTTTCTTATCACGTTTGTTTTTTTCTTGCGAAAGTGTTGACTCTTTTAGTTTTCTTTGACTGAAATTTGCTTGAAAAAGTACTTTCCTTTCTTTTCTTACGTGGTTAGTGTAAAGTTGAAGTATCCAATTTATTTCAAATTATTACTAACAATATTAATTTTGCAAAAACTCTTTTAATTTCTGAAGATTGTATTTAAATGTTTCGATTTTTGAAAATATTTCTATTTTTGCGAATACTTTATTTTATTAATCTGTCTTTTAACTAGCGATTAGTAATATGTCTTTTAACTAATAAGGGTAATTCCATGGTGTCGTATGTAAAATATGATCTTAAATTTCGTACAAAAACTCTTAAAATAATTAAATTTTAAAAGATTAAATTTTTATATGAAATACTTGGTACACCATAACCTATCAAAAAACAGTTTGTTTTATAAGAACTGGTTATACGTTCAATTTAAACAGATTTAATTGTTGGTGTTGATTGTCAATCACACAAAAGTAAAAAATGATTACTAATTTACAAATTGTCTTAATTCTGTAAATTTGTTTATAGTTTATATGTGACTGAGTTTAGAAGCTGAGTTAGCTGACATTGGAATTCTAGGCAGTTCTTAATGTGTAAAATATGATATATAGTTAACTTGAAGTTTTTTACTTGAACTTTTTTTTACTTTTGTCTGACATAAACTTTTTGGTGTGGGATGTAAATTCTTCAGGTGGGATATAAATTTAAGTTAAAGATAACATTTACAAATACTGAAAATAGCTTTAATTTTTATCTTAGTACTATAAACACTTAACTTTTTATCCATCAAATAGCAGCTTTAAATTTAAATTGTTTATTTTTTGGTGGAATAGGTAGACTAATGTGTTTTTATTACATTTTCCCTTTTGATAAAGTTGGTTGAGAAATCCTTTATTTTTATTTTTAACTGCATAGCATTCATTAACAGCAATGTAAATACAACTCATATTCAAGCAATATTTCTTTAAAATTACTAATTTTAAAAAACCTGGAGTAAAAAAACAGTCGCTGAATTAAAAAAAGAAAAAAAATTCTGAAAAGTTTCTTTATATTTATATACAATAAAAATACAATTAAAAAAATGTCACTGTACATTAAAAGAAAAAAAATCTTTAAAATCCTGAAAAAATAATTAAAATTTTTTCTATTTTTATAAATAAAATAGGAAATAAAATGCAGATAAGTTTCACAATTTCTCAACACAATTGAAAAGAATTTATTGAAAAATATGTCACTGTACACTAAAAGGAAAAAAAAAAAGAATTTTTTTTTATAATATCTGTTTGTACCAATTTTTTCTGCAAGAAAAAAACAAACAAAGGAAGGATGTATTTGCGCTGACAAAATGATAGTTTTATTGCTTTATTTATCGCCTATGTAGGATTAAATATTCTTTTTGTACAGTTCTTACAGTCTAATGTTTGTGATGTATCAAAGCAGACAATATTGAACGAGATACCTATTTGTATTCAGTGGCATAGCTAGTAGAGGGAAAGATAGGACATATGTCACCCTTCCAATTTTTTATAATATAATAATAAAAAGAAAATAAAATTCTAAATGAAATTCTTTATCTTTTAAACTCTCCTCTCAGGTCTCATTTGCTAATTGCAGGCCCAATAACTACTCCAAATCTTTAGTGCACATCCTTAAAACTTAAATCGAATGTCAGGAGTCTGTCCAGGGTAAATTTATTATCGTTTAGCAGTACCTTCACATATTCAACTTTAGGAAAAGCAGTATCACAAAATACTTTTAAAAGAGCAAGTTCTCATACAATTTCCGTTCTTATTGCAATTTAAGGAAAAGAGGCACTTTTCTGCCAGCTGTCTTTCACGAAAAGGTAGCATGTGTTTGGACAGATAGTGCGATATTATTAAATTCAAGTTGAAATTTAACTATGGACAGTGATTTTTATGGATTTTTACAATTTGGGTACAATTTTCAGCCAAAGACAGACCTTAAGATTTTACAATAGCAAAATTATTTTTGAATATATGGGGGAAAATATGTAAAAATTTACCAGTCATAAATAATTTCTATTTGTAGTGACAATTTTTGAAAATATTTTCTTACCTTACCATATTTTTGTGTTGATTTTTTAATATAATTTTTAATTTTCACAAATTATGTCTAAATTTTCATAAAATAGATACCTTTCAAAAAAACTTAGACCCTGAGTGTGTATTGTTATTATAGTTTGTTTTTTAATATTATTTTTTGCAAATTGGCAATACAGTAAGAAACAAACTCTTATCACTCAATCAAAAGCAATAAATATCTAAGTGTAATAAAAAAATACATTAGCAGACTTAGATAAAACTAAAAACCTTCTATGAACACAAAATCTTGATTAAAAACCTTTCTGCATGCATTGTTTAACTCTTGTTACTAGTTTCAACCATTTCGCCCCCACCTCATTTTGGCAAAATTTGAAAATCAAAAATTTTTTTAAAAATATTTCATTTTTTTTTTGTATTTCTTTAATGACTGATACCTCAGGGATGAGTGTTTGATTTTAAAATCGTGTGAATCCGAACGTCAATATTCGATTTTAAAATCACTTTGATATGAATATCAATGTTTGATTTAAAATTCATGTGAATATGATTGTCGATGTTTGATTTTTAAATTGAGTTAATATGAATTTTGATGTTTGATTTTAAAATCCTGTGAATACTAATCTCTTACATTTGATTTTAAAAAAGCTTGAACACAAATCTTGATTACTATTCATTTTAAATTCGCGTGAATAGGAAACTCAATATTTGGGATACAATACATATGCACGATTTTAAATTAAGTAAATAGGAAACACGAATTCAACACGAAGTAAATAGGATTGAATATTAGTTTTTTTATGTTGTAAACATTTTCTTATTTTTTTTAACAAAAAAGATTAT
Source organism: Parasteatoda tepidariorum (assembly GCF_043381705.1). NCBI lineage: Eukaryota > Metazoa > Arthropoda > Arachnida > Araneae > Theridiidae > Parasteatoda > Parasteatoda tepidariorum. The sequence continues at coordinate 15,608,914 of NC_092214.1, read as the reverse complement.
TTAAGCAACAAAAAAATTACATCAAAATTACAAACAGTGGCGAGTTTAAAAATTTATGTTTTCCACCAATTTGTGAATTTCTCAGGCTGCAATAACATTGCATTTAAATTAGGGATGTGGCCCTAATTATTTGGCCCTTTTGTCAAAATTCGTTTGGTCAAATGATCGGCAAAATATTCAGCATAGTATCTTTAAGTAAATTATTTTTCTAACTTTTTTTTTTGAATATGTATAGACATGATAAAGAATAATATAAAATCATATTTTTAACCATATCATAGTATTGTTTATTATAAGAAATAATTTTTACACGAAATTTGCTAAATTTTAAGATCCATGTTTCTGCAATTTGAAGCATTGAAACTACTTTACTTTATAGTGAATTATAGGTTTTTGCACTTCTGCTTTTTTTTTAAAAAAGAGGAAAATTATATTCAGAAAAGTCAATTTTGTAATTTTTTCGATGCTTTTCGTTCTAAGAATTTAGAAATATTTTTTTTCTCATTTCTGCTGTCTTTATTATAACATAGCATTTTTACGGAACGTCTCATACTATTAATTTATTGTCACTTTTTCCCTGTACTGTAATATAGATAACCGGTACCATAGATAACTGTGATTTTCATTCTTAAAATTTTGTTTTGGGAACTAAAAACAATTTTTTTTGGTCTGTTTTTCTTTTTAATTAACTTTTCCTGTTTATCAGCATTTTTATTATGCCACAAAATTTTTTTAAATGAACGTTACTAAGAAACTTTATTTTATAGCAATTTTTTTTTTGTCTAAAATTATGGCAAAATGAAAAATTTAAGAGATTTTCATTTAAAAAATTAAGAATGTTTAATGTTTTTGTTTCTATCTAGCATTCTTTTTCTTTTTTTTTAAAAAAAAAAAAAATCTTTTTAGGGACATTTTTATTAAAACGCGGCACTTTTTAGGAGCATTTCTGTTAGACTTATTCTATTTTCTTGACTTTTTCTAGTAATTGGGAAACTGAGATAGTTCAGCCTTAAAATTTTCCTTTAATAATTAAGATTGATTTTTATTTTCTCTGCTTCCCTTTTGTATACAATCTATAATTTTTATGATAGGTTCGACATTTTCAAAAGCGTTTCTGATAGGCCTTATTTTTTAGCGTTTTTAGCGTTTCCAGAAAATATTAATCCTGGCATTGAAATTTTGGTTTCAGTGTTGCTTTGCTGCTAAAAAATGTCGCTATTTGGCCACAAATATACGGTATTCGATAATGGACCAAATCGCAATTCCTTACCACATTTGACCAAATCAAATTTGTTGCCGAAAAAACAAAGGAAAAATAACTAGAATTTACGACAAAACTGTACTGAAATACCGTATCAAAAAGTGATTATTTAGGCGCGTGATTAGAAATTCGCGAGTTGTAATAACATCATAGTTAAATAGCGGGATAGTAAAAAATGTTAGAAAAGTATAAAATAAGTGGAAAAAAAAAGCACTTAAATTTATGATGAACTCAGCTCGAATAAAGCATGTCAAATGCGCGATTGAAAATTCGCATGTTGTAATAAAATTATCGAAATTTTTTATACTACGTGGAAATGTATAGCAATAAATGCCGAAAAAATGGTTGGGAAAAAAAGTAAGAATTGAAAAAAAAGATAGTCACTTAGACGACAAAATCGACACAAATAAAGTGCGCCAAAAGTGTTTAGTTAAATGGGCGATCTAAAACTCGCATATCGTTATAATATCGTAATCAAAATTCGGGATTTTCGAAATTACGTTGAAAATCGAAAATACTGCTTACCCCTTTCGCACCTAATGGGACACATACGTCCCAAGCAATGTTCAAAAAAATCTTTTAGGAGAGAAACGCTTCTCTATCTAATGGGAGACTTTCCCACCAGTTCTGCCAATATTTTTGAAGGTATTTTCATTCACAGAACGTAGATGGCACTACCGTACATAATGCTACATACTCATAGTTCATGCTACCAAAATTGTTCTGTTATTTAAGAAAAAATCTTGTCGCGAAAGGGTTAAATAATCATCTAGATTTACGATAAAATCGGCTTAAAGAAAGTTCGTTAAACAGTTAATATAGAATCTGTAAAAATTGAGTGTGTAAAACGTGGTGACTCAAAAGTGCGATTAAAAATTTTCGAAATTATTTGTTTTTAAAATTTTTGTTTCTTTATTATTGTGCTAGAAGCTCTTGTGGGTCGCACTTCAGTAGTTGGCGGGCTGCAGGTTGTGCACCCCTAGTCTAGTCATATTGATTTAAAGTTGTGAAATCTTAATGAATTTAGTTTTATAGAACTTAAAAGAGACTCAGAAAGTCCCCGAAAGTCTAACATTTTATCATCTATATACGGTAGAACCTTGGTTTTCTGTTGTCCGTATTCTATGTTAACCCTCTTCCTGATTGATTTTCTGTTAGTCTGGGAAAATCCCCTATACCGATAATTTTAAATTTTCCCAGATTGTACGTTACTCTTTTTGAGAAAATCCTGTTGTATACATTTTTCTAACTGATCACACTAATTTTTTCTCTATAAACTTACACAAATTTTATCTAAGTTTTCTTTTCTAAGAAAAAAGACTTGTTTATTAGGTTTTTGTAGATTTCTCAAATTTTTTCTATTCTATCTTTTCCTATTCTATTTTTTCCTATCTGTTTCTATTCTTTTTTCTATTCTTAAATTGTAAACATTGCGAGTGGAAATTTTTCTAGCAAACTTCAACCTTTGAATCTTGAAATCATTCAGTAATTTAAAGAACGTTGCTCTAAGCAACTGCATGGTTATTCATTTATTTTTCTTGATTCTGATGACCTGCAATATGCTTCCAAAGCAAAAATAAATGTTCTAGAAACTCTGAATTTGATTTCCACAGCGCTTAACAATGTCGCCTCAAATACATTACAAATAAGTTTAATAAAGATTCTCGATATCTCATGGGAACATTGGTCTTTTGGAATAAAATTTCATGTCTAAAGATCATCCAAATTCGATTACACATATATCAACTGCAATGCACATCCCATCATTTTTAAATTCCTTCAATACCTGACTTAATTCCTGTGATGAAAACAAGCAAAAATATCAGAGGATATACTCACTACTGATTTAAAGTTTGAAAGCATAAAAACTCCAAAACATTCTCAAATCTGAACCTTAAAGCATATTTGCAAACAATAGAAAGTATTGATCGTGATATTGTTGAAATTTTGTCTAAAAACAAATGACCATTTGAAGATGGCACATTTTTTCCCGTAGTTTATCTTGTAAGTGTCTGTTTTTGAAAAATATACTGAATTTCTTTTCCCCCCATTCTTGCGTTATTCCACTTTGTGCGTTTTTTTAACCCTTTCGAGCCGACTGTCACATATATGTGACAGCAAGAAACGCGCTCACTTCCCGGCCGACACACCCGCGTGTCAGAGAGTTTTCTCGTTCACCCCCGACCGTCACTTATTTGTGCCAGCGTTTCGGAACGTTTTAAAAAATGAAATTTCTTCCAAAAGATGGCATTGTATGTCCATATGGTTTCAGATACATGTAGATTTGACCTTCTACTCAAGATGAAAGTACATTCAC
>NC_092214.1:15535150-15604413 GCF_043381705.1 Parasteatoda tepidariorum | reverse complement strand
GAAGATGTAGTAAATGAATGAAATACAATTTCTCATTCTGCTGCTCTGTGGAAACTTTATTAGATTATATGGGAGGATTTGATTATGGTGACATTACTGCGGTTCGTAAAATATGTGTATCGATATATGGCGAAGACGCATTACACATTTTTTAATAAGGAAAATTCCTAGTTTGATGTTATGCATTCAAGTGTCAGTAATTTTTATATTTTTTGTACTGATATTGAATTTTTCTTTAATAAAAGGAGTTTTCGGATTATCCGTGTTTTTCGATTGTCCGTGCGACCTGTCCAGGTAATTAACCCGGATAATCGGGAGTGCACTGTACTTGTATTAGCAAGGTCTGGCACTTATATCTAAATGCAAATAGCTAACATTTAGCAAGCATTTATGCTACCTGAAATAAAAGCATATAAAGGACATTATATTTCCCCTCTCCACGACAACAGCTAATGCTTTCTCCATGAGGGAGTTCTCTGCTTATAATTTTTTTGCATTTTAAATTTTTGAAAAAAATTTTTTTAGCATTTTAAACTTCATAGTTTACTTTAACCTTTTAGGAACTAACTTTTTCTTTACTATAAATTTAAAAGATTTCAGATCATTTCAAGCTACCAAAAGAAATAATTCGTAATTGTGTGTGTATGCATCTAACCGATATTAGGAATACTCCTAATCTATCCTCAGCAGATATTAAAATATTAATTAAATATAATAATATCGACCAATAAATTAATACCAAATTGGATATAGCATATATTTCGGACATTCACCAAAGCAACTATGAGATTGTTGACATTTACTGATGAAAGTTGACATACTCTTGATTTAGGCCATTCATGGTATCATATATTTATATATCATGGTGCGTAGCTTTTTTAAAAAGTGCTTAAATGTGTTTATTTTCGGTTTTAAAAGCCCTTAAAGGTGCTTTTTTTAAAAAAGTGCTTAGTATTCCCTTTTCGAAAATGAGATTTTTTTTCTTTAACCATGTCGACCACAATTTATTTCGACGTACCACTGGTTAATAGCATATAAAAACGCCAATCGTTTTACATGTTTGATGATGTCCGCATGTGCATATACTGAGCTGGGTTCGGTGAGATTATTGCACTCTCATGTGCAACTCTGCTGCATTTTACAAGATATTCTTAATTTCAGGGTTCATTTTCCACCTTCTGATATCAAACCGAAAAATCTCTCGATCATTTTACAATGTCTCGATCACTACAATATGAACAAGAAAGGCGTTCTTTGTCAGAAACTAGTTATTTTGTCATGATCCTGTAAAGTCTGAAAATTGTTTTGAATTTTGTTAATGTATATAGTGCTTATAAATATTTTTTGAGTGCTTAAAAAGTACTCAAAAGGTGCTTGTTTTTGTTGAAAGATTTGGCTACGTACCCTGTGTGTGTGTATACATATATATATACATGCACACACATATTTATATACAGGTCTCCCACGGATCAGGGAATTTTATTTTAACTCTTAAAAATATGGGAATAGTCAGAGAAAGTTGCAATTTTTTACAAAAAACCTTGAAAATTTCTATATTATACTTGGAAAATAACAACTGTGCAATTTTTAATAGTATAGTAATGCTTTTCATGAATAGGACATACACACACATTATGTGGTTGAATATTCGGGGAAGGTTGTAGTTCTGCAAGCTTTGATTTGCCAATTTCTATATTCAGGTTTTTGGTTTAACCACTGAGTACAGAAAGGCTCCAGTGTATTAGCAGACCGTGTGTCCCCTGATGCAGTGCTGTTTTTGTTAACATACATATCTTTAAAATTTTGTTTTGTTTGTTTTTGGTTTCTTACTTTTTATTTAAATTGTTTACATAAGACAAATTTGGTTTTAGCATTGCTCCATTTTGACTTATTATTTTAAAGTTTTTATCTTAAAATTTGTTTTAATCAATTTCATACTTTGATTGGATCTATGTATATGTATTTATTAAATATGAAATACCAGGGTGTACCCCAGGGAACTGTCCTCAGTCCAACTCTATTCACTCTGTACATGGCCGGAATAGAGAAAACTGTTTCTCTCGGGACTCGCATCGGAATGTNTTAAATGATTAATGATTATTAAGTGATTTACTAAATGACTTAATGAGTTTTTTTTAACATAATTGTTATTAAATAAAAGAAATTATTATTAACTTTATTATTCGAAAAAATCATAAAAACTAAGTTTTTCCTTGAATCTGTGACTTGTTCAGCTAGTACTTTATTTTACTGTTCCTATGTTTTTACAATCTCACCTCACAAATTTCATTGCAACAGAATTTGTAAAAAGTTTTTTGATAATCTGTTTTGATGATCTTACATTTTCAAAAAGAAATGCTAATTGCACTGAATTAGAGATGCAACATACAAATATTCTGTATTTAGCCTATACTGCTCAAATGACGAATATGAATAAATGTATATTATTTATGAATAAATGTAAATTATTTATTTAGTAAAAAAAAACAAAAAATATTACTTATTTAATATTATTAAAAATGTACAGAGCGGAAAAAAAATTGACCATGCTGAATAACTTAAGTTTGGATCTTTAGGTTCTAGGACTCAATGGCTTGAGGGGGTGAACTCAAATATGCAATTAGTAAGTGCAGACTATATTTTGAGTAAAGAAGTCAAACACAAAAGAGAAACTTTCTCTGAATAAACATACCTATTTTCGATGGTCTCGGATTTCTGACCCCCCCCCCCAAAAAAAAGTCTTATAGTTAAAATTCAATTTCTCAGGAGCTATTCGACAAATTTTGATCAAAATTTGTAAATTACAATGTAAATTTTTTTTAAAATTAAAATTATGCAAAAATTTGTACACCTTACAATTAAAAATTTTTTTGACCATTATCAAGTAGCAGTACATTTTTTTATTATATTTTTATTTATTTATATTTTGACTACCGCTCTGAAAAACACATTTTAGGATGTTAAACCATTCTATCTACAAGGGAAATTTCAAAAGTCAAATGAAACAATATAATTTAGTTACAAGTCAATTATTTCAAACAAGTTAACTTCACCCTATTAGAAATTTAGGGAAAATATACTTATTGCTCTTTAACAAAACAAGGCATATCGAGCATTTTCCTGATATAGGAATATTTTGACAACTTTTTGACAACAAATTTATATTTTGAATATTTTGACAACAAATTTATTGAATATTTGGAATTAATTCCGCTAAAGTTGAGAAATTATATTAACTTTTTAAGCAAATTTTTTCAACATTATCCTTTTAAAAGGACAATTTTCTTATTTTATCTTCATTTTTGGAAAAAATAGTATGCTTAGTAAATAGTCAAGTGTTCTGCATCGAATAATATTATCAACAGAATATTTTTAGTTTTTGAAAAGATATAATTCTCAGCTAACTGGCAATAATTCTAATTTTTCTTTTGATAAAAATTTGACAATAATTTAAAAAAGAGTTTTACTTTAAAGAAAAACATAAGTTAAAGTACTAAAATAATTGATTAGTATATTAATGGGAAAAATAATATACCTGGTAGCGTAAAGAGTAAGATTTTGAGAAATGTTAAAATTTAATTAAATAGTTCATAAAATAATTCTGCTGAACACGGGCAAACAGATAATTAAAAAATTAATTTTAAGATTAAGACGATATATTAGATGTTGAGAAATTTTAAGATGCTTAAAAAGGTTGACTACTAATTCATATTCATAATTATAAAATATATATTGAGAAAATTGATAAACATATTATTCCAAATCTATGCATATGTTTGTATATTATTGAAATTGTATCAATTATTGAAAGAACAAGCTAAAAATTAAAAATTTAATTAAAAAAGCTGATGTATGATCTCATTCTATCAGAAACGTGCTTTTATAAAACTAAACATTCGTTGAATAAAATGTTTTTTTCAAATGTCTTTATTAAATTACAAATAAAGTTTTAGACTACTAAAAAAGAAACATCGTATTTTGTAATTTGAAAAAAAAAAAAGGATTAGCACTTGGTTATTTACAAAAAAATATGAATGAAATTTTACTTTAGGTGTGTGGAAGTAAAGTTCCTCATAAGTTAATCACATTTAAATGTTAATCGCCTCATTTGAATAACTCTTCATTGTCGCCAAATTTTTTTTTTAAGAATAATTTTAATTTTTCTCTGCTTCTACCAAATAAAAACTGTTGAAACTTAAGATTCTGCAATGGAAAAATACGTAGATTAATATGGTATAAAAGAAAATGTATACCTCTTAATTCAAAATTTTTTCATCCACAAGTATATTAAATAATAAATAATTATTAAAAAGTATTTTTTACGTGAAATTATCTTTGGGTATATGGGTATTATAAGAGGGGGGAATTTTATTTTTTGAATTGCTTAATTAGTTTTAAAAATATGACTAAAGGCAAAGAGTGAAATTAACATTAAGGGGTAAGAACTTTGAATCGCTCTCCTGATCAAGTAGCCACAATATGGGAACCATATTTACCATATTGTGGCTACCTCCTATACTTTGAAGGTTAAGAATCCAAATATGTAGGGAAAAAAAACATGTTTATTCAGAGAAAATACATTTTTGTGTCCAATTTTGTAACTTAATAGTTAATAATTGCATATTTGAGGTCACCCCCCAGGAACCATTAAGATTGCACTTAGTATGTGAATCATTAAAACGAAAGTTATTCAGGGTGATATATAAATATTATTTTTTTGCGGACTGTACACTCGATGTGTACAGTCGACTGTACACTCCCTGTGGTATGAAGAAATATAGACGTTATAACATAATTTCGCTTTAACGTAAGTTCTTAAAATTATAGCAAATATTTCCTTACTAATACTGGACTTATTTTGACAAAATCCACAATCCACTTCCTTTAAAGTTTTAGAAGTCTGTTTTAAGTGCTATATAGCATTATGCTGGTTGTGAACTGAATAACATGCACCTAGAGAACTAAAGTTTAGCTAAAAATAAAATAAAGTAGATGGCATATACTATGTGTTTTATCACCAAAATAATTCGCCTATTACAATACTTCACGATAAAGAGTGAAGATAGTTTTCAGACAGGAAAGATATGGTTAATGAAGCTATAAAATCTTTAAAGAATAATTTGCAAGTCTTATAAAACGTGTACAAGAGACGTCAATTCCTTGACAAGGATTCAATATACTCTTCTAATTCTCAATAACAAAAGAAATCTATAATTCATTATCTTAACCATAGAAAATGCAATGCCAAGTCTTATCCAAGTTTCTTATAAATCTTGGAACAAAATTTACTTTTACCATTTTAAATTTAACCTAATTATATGGTTTTTCTAAGTGCTTGTGTAAAGGTTGTGACCCAACGAACCTGCAGAATTAAAAGGCAATTTATTTTATTAATTTTTAAAAGGCAAACAGATACTATTTTGGTACTTTATGAATGTATATTTCAGTACTTGGATGCTTTGGATAAAATTGGAAAATAAAAAGCTGAAAAATCGAAGTTTCCAAAGGCTTTTCAGGTAACCAATGTTGATAGAATGAAAGTTTCTGACTGACTGTATATGTTAAATATGGCTTAACTGTATCAAATTATTGCCATACCTAATTATTAAATATTGACAAACAAACTCCAGTTGGAATTACTTTCACATAAAATTTTCTCTGTCAATGGAACACTACACAATACATTAACACTAGAATGATGAAAGGGCCCATGTGTTCCCTCTCGTTTTTTGCTGTTCGGTAATTCTAAAAATAACTAACGTAGTAAAATTTCGTCTTTTAGTAAAATTTTATGTCTTTTTACAATATGATCCTATTTTGGTGCTTATTAACTTAGGTGTTATCTTCATAGAAGCCTAATTTTTGAAGTGTTTCCCTAAAATGATGGCAGGGGGCCTTGAAAAATTTTGGAATATTACAGAAAAATTTATCTTTTTCAGAATCACTATGACACGTCTTTATAATATTAAATTAGAATTTTACATATATCAGCTATAGATGTGTCAATTTTACATAAAAAGTTAACAGGAAAGGAGGAACTTAGTCGCAGAAATTATATCTTCCAATTACGTGAAGAGCTTCTGACATGTCATGAAAAATGCAGAATTAAATCAAGGTAGTATGAAGGAAATCTAGCATGGTACACATACCCATATTGCGGCAAATATGTTAAAAAAAAAAAGCATTATTGATTTTTATAAAAACTTTAAAAATGAAATTAAATCAATGTTGGTATCATAAATTTTCAGTTTCATTAATTGAAATGAAGTATTTCTGTTAATTTTTTTTAATCTGCAATTATTATCATTTATAAAGAGTAAAAATAAAATTTTCCGAACAACAAAAATATAAGTATAATTGAAAAAGTCAATGTTTCGTTTAATCAAACTTTTTTTATATCATAATGGGGAAAAAAAAGGAAATTCTAATGATTAGGCCTTTACTATATCTTTACGTACTAATTTGTCACTATATTTTGTGGTTTTAGATGTTTATTTTATCTCCATTCTAGAAAAATATAGGAAATGCTATACTAGCCCCTTCCATCTTTTCTAGGTATGTCTTTCTAGTGTTAATCAATTCAACAATATCTTCTAAATTGTAAATTTTATCACGAAATTTCGAATTCTTTTTAATTACTGCTAAATATCTATTGCAAGGTCGATATAAATGGTGAAGCTATCTTTTTTTTGTAAGAACTAGGGAACTTTTGTAAGAACAGAATTTGTAAGAACTAGGGAAACAGCAATTTGTATTGGGAAGGCTTTTTATTTTCTAACCTTTAATCTCTTAGTACTGATACTGATATGTATTATTATAAAAGTCTTAAGTACAAGTCTGCTTTTATAAAATCTTTTTTTTGAAAAAACTCAAATTTCTTACGTAAAAATTCATTAAGCTCACTATATTATTTGCAGAAGCATAAGTTGAGAAAATACTAATAAAGACTATGATAAAGTGTTGTCTTTATTAGTATTTTCTCAATTTATGCTTAGACTTAATTGAGAAAATACTAATAAAGGCTAATCTCTAACTAAAGTCATTTGTGCTCATAATAGACTTGTTAGGCTATTATGAGCACAAATGACTTTAGTTAGAGATTACAGTCTTATTCCTTTCTATATAATAATTAAATTTGTAGTTAATTTCTTCATACATTCTTCATTGGCACCATAAAATGTACTGAAATATTGACAAAAAGTAAACTGAAGCTCTTTCTACATGTATCAAATTAGATGTAAAACCCAAATTAACAAACCAAACATTCAAGTAATCAATGAAAGACTTGCTCTATGGTGAAAGTGAAAAAAAAAAAATAATTATGAAAACTTAGTAAGTTTCTGTAATTTATTTCAATAACCATTAAAAGTGGAATTTTTTTGTTGAAAAAATTTAATGTTGTGCTACATTAACTTTTTAACTTTTTTTGTTGTTGATAATAATAATGTGGTTTCTTGTCACTTAAATGTAAATCTAACTCAGAGATAGGGGTTTCCTAAAAAAAATAATTATAACTATAAAGTATTGCAAAGAACCAGTTATGTGGATTGAATAAGCAAACCATAATGGTATATACTGATTTTTATTGATATCTGAAGCTATTTATTATAGATATCTTGAACACCTTAAGGCAACTGCATCCCTCATTTTCCTACATAGCTACACTTCTTAGATACACCTGACTTAATAGGCTTCCGAATAACTTATTCATTTTATTTAAATTTATATTTTGAGTGTTAAAAAATTTGTATTATATCAAAGTTAAATTCTTGAATTTTTTGTATTCAGATATTACAAAAAAATTAGAATTTTAAATTTTTGTATAAATCACATTAAAAAGTATATTTAATATTTCAAAAAGCATATTTCATTTTGGAAAAATGTATGTTAGATTTTTAATGCATAATTTTAAATTCAAGTAATGTGCATGATACTTTGATAAGCTAATGTAAGAAAAGGTTTTTTTTCCCCCTCTTACTCTGTAGAAGTAGTATTCTTGCATTCATTTTTGCAAAATTTTTCTTTTATCTATTTTGCCCTTGACTTTATGGCAATAGATAATGGTCAATGCGTTCTAAATGTGTCTTCTTTCAACTTTGCTCTTGTTTTATACTTTGAACTATCTTTACAGTGTTTATTGATAAAAGTGCAAGGTAGATAAATGTTCCTTTTTTAGCTGCATTATCAGTCCTGCTATATACATGTATTTGTAGCTTTTAGTAATGATTGCTTAACTTTTTAGACACAATCATAGGAAACTTTAACTCATTTTGTCTTGTATTGCTGTGAAGATTGGTAGTGAAGACTTTATCTTATAAAATGGTAATTATTACGAAGTATTTTTTTTTCCCTCCGTAACAGCAAGAACTCTTAAAAAAAACTTTTGCTCAGATAATTTGTCATTTGTATCTATAAGGTAATAAATATGTATTTTATATACATAAAATTGAAGTTTAATCACTTTGAGTTGAGCTTAAAATTTACATGTACAAAGATTATTTGTTATCTGTTAGCTATAGTTGAAAATTTTTTTTTAAATATTTGACACTTAATTTTTTAAATTAGTGATATCTGCTGATCTGGTATATCTGCTGAAAATAATAGAAATCAAAAGGTATTGAAATAGTAATAATTTATCAAAATAAGTTTAAGGTCTTACTCATAAACTAAAGAATTCAATTTTATAAATAAACAAATTGAAAAGTTATTTCTGTTATATTTAACATAACATTAACAGAAAATATTCTTTGTTTTTAGACAGCAAGTATGGCATACTTATATACCATGTTAAAATCTTTAAAAATGTGTATTTTAATATTTAAATGATAACTTACTTTTCCATCTTTCTAATGCCTTATTTGACCAAATACTACATTTTTATTATATTAAATTATCGTGAATGCTACCTGTAGTTTTTTAATACCCAATTTTTTTTCATGCTGTTCACTGATTTTCTGTTAAATTAATGAAAAGATATTAAAGGATAGACCTTAATGAAAAAATATTAAATGATAGGCCATAACTTTCATGCTATAAAATAACATTCATGGTATTTAAAGGGAGAAAGAAAATAAATGCTTTGTATTAAATTTTTTTCTCATCAACAATTCTACAGGACTTAGATTCTACAAGACTAAAGAAACTATAGGTCCCTAAAACCCAAGTTTTGCAAATTTCTGAGTCAATTTTTTCTAAAAGCAAGTCCTTTTTTAAAATAATACAAATATCTATTTTAAAAACATACATAAAAAGCAAGTATTTTATGAGTAGAAAAAAAAATGCAATTATTTAAAGAATTAAAACCAAATTTCTATATGAATTCAGTTTAAAATTATTTTTATTTACTTCAATTATATACAAAAAATATAAAGTTTAATTTTGCATATAAATCTTTTGATGCTCTTATTCTATTTAATTTTTTTATATATTTTACGCTGAATTGTGCATCTCACAATTTTTGGCGTATTTGACATGCTGTAGCTCGTAAGCAGAATAGCTATCTCAACATATAACAATGCATGTATATGAATTGCATGAACATAAGAATATTCTAATAAAGGCGATATTATTTTCACGTTTAAAAGAAAAAAAAGACTGGATTTTGAAATCTTGCAATATGAGAATAATTTGCCGGGAAAGAAGCCCATGTCAAAACCAGATTTACAGCAAAATCATGTGAAATGGACACATCAAAAAGTGATTACTCGAATACATGACTCCTAACTCATGCATTGTTATAAATAATATTGTATTCAAAATATTGGTATTTTAGAAATCTGCAATAATTGCCAAAAAATTGATAGAATAAAATGACCAAACCTTTTGATAAAAAAGTGGACTTAAATACACTATTAGAATTTTGTATATTGTAATAATGTATGGGAAAAAATGAGATTTTTTTAAAAAAAGACGCATAAAAAAAATTGAAAAAGGAAGCACATTTGAAAATTGAGAGCAGCAACAGTTGAAACAATGATAAAAACATGTATTTTTTTATGAAATGGGACAAAATTAGTAACTGCGGCAAAAAGTAATTACTCAAATGTGTAACTTGAATTTAGCTTGTCGAAATAACGTGTGAAATATATGAACGGGTTTTTTCAAACCCTGGAATCAATAGCCATTACCAACATAGATAGAATCGTCATTTCAAAATTCAATAACCAAGTGCAAAGTGCGTGATTCAAATTTAGAGTGTTGTAATAACACGCATAAAAATATTGTGATTTAAAAAAAAAATGAAAAAATTCGTAGTCAATATTTGCTTAAAAAAATGATAGAAACTCCGCATGGATTTTCGATGGACTCTATGCAAATCATGGGTGCTGCGAAATATTTATTCAAATCGGTGCTAATTTCCATGTAATATTATATTGAAAATAGCATGGTTTTATATACTTACCATGATTTTAATTCAGTCATTTTTTAAATTTTTTTTCATGTGAAAATTTTATAAAGTGATATATATTTTTACAATAAAAATTTTTGTTGCAATTTTTTGCTTTAATTAGATCAAAAATTTTCCCAGGGTCTGAATTTTCCCCGAACCTCGTTCTAACGATCAGAGATATTCTGTACCCTTTGGATTTGGTAGCTTTCCCTTATAGCGAACCTGCTATTTAGTTGAGAAAATATATTTTGCAAGAAGAATAAAACCAATTTCATTGCTCTACATACTTCACACCAACTATGATACTTCATTGTCTTAAAGTACTAAGATCATTTGAAATACTTTATTAAAATCACAATATTTTATCTGTTTTTCCAAATATACTGATATGAAATTGACGCATACATTTTATTTCTTTGTTCTCTTTAATCTATTCCTAAGCTGCAGTTGTCTACAAAAGACTTTTTCCGATATCTGATAGAGCAAGTGGCTGATATTTTATTCCGAAGGGAAACAATTTAATTTTTGTTTTATATTATTTAGACAATTTTTTTAATTTTTAATTTTTGTTTTATTTAAACTTAATGTTGATTAATTTTACCAGGAAAAGAAAATCCATTTTATGTTTACTGTGGCAATTACAAGTTATAAGGAATAGAATATTTATTTTAGTGACTTAAGGAAAACAAAGTGATTTTTTAATACAGAGATAGGGTTAAGTTTATACTCTTTCAACATCTGTTATCAAATAGTTCTGATTGATGATTTTATGTTTAAATATTAAAAATAATCAATAAAGTAAAGCAGTAAAGTCTAGTTTAGAAAGTCAGACTAATCTTGACAACCATTATTACTTTTTTCTATAAAGTAATCTAATTTCAAAGCTTAAAGTTATAAACTTGTTATAATCAACTTTATATAAACTTGTTGTAGAAACTATTCTACTTAGTTTCCTTATTATATAATATGTAAAATTGATAAACACAAAATGCAAATCAATTGCTAAAAAAAACTTAAATATTTATTTTAGGTAAGTTTTGAGGTCCATTTTTGGATATTGTGTGTACATGTTGAATAGCATTTATTTATTTTCTTGTATAAATTTTCTATTTAAGATTTTTTGTATCTGAGCAATTCTGAAAAGGTGGGCTGCTAGATAGTAAAATGTATGCTGATATAAAAGTTCTAGTATTACATTTTTAGAATTTTTTTTTCAATGATAACAATTTAAAAAAATTGATAAATAGCATAAAAATGTATGTTGACTCAAAAACCTTGTTTGTTTCATTTTCTATATGTATTTAGTATATTTACTTTTTTTTGTTCATAATAAAAAAAAATATAAACCTAAACCTTCAAATGAATTTTTAATTTTCCTTAGTGTTTTATCATAAAATGGTTTAAAAGAAGTTTTATGTTATATAACTATGAAATTTATTTTTTCAATCCTAAGTGCATCAAGTCAAAAACTTTAATTTTGTTTTGTTAATTCTTAGGGTATATGAATTAAAAGTGTAAAATAAATGCGACCTGTTGGTCAAGTCTTATTTTACAAAGAATACAGACTAAAACTGACTTGATTAGAGTTTATTTTGATTTCATTTAAAAATTCAAAAGCATTAACTGAGTTTTTTTTTTTTTTACACTTTTAAAGTTTATGAATCATTTTTTATTTTTATTTTGTGAATTAAATGTATTTTTGACTTAGTTATTGGTTGAAAATTATCCTGAATTGCAATCAATGAACTCAATGAAAACATGTTTTTAAGATTTTCAAACAAAGTAGTATTTATTATCAACTGTTAGCACTTATTCTTAACAAAATATCTGGTGTTATAAACTGAATAGTGCTTGCTGTTTGTTGTTCAAACCATGAATAAAATTCGAAAAAATATAAGATCTGAAATTTTTTTTTTAAAAATTTATTTGAGTTTTTCTAGCCACTAAAAAAACTACACATTAAATTTGAACAAGGAAACAAAACTGGTCATATTACGCAAAAATTACCCTGGACTCGGGTGCAAGTGTATAACAGACTGCTTTAAAAAATCTTTTTTGATAAATAATATGTGTAATCAGTTAATATTGTGTCAAATGATATTTTAATATTTTCCTGAAATATTTATGCATTTTTTTTCATAAAATATACATTGGCCAATAAATATTAAAAGGAACAAAACTAATTTTCTTTATTGTTATTTATTAATCTATTTATAAAATTATAAAGAATTTCACAGAGTAGGACAAAAAAACTGACAAACAATTTTTAATATAACTTTTAATAAAGTTATACTAATAAAGTTATAAAGTTTAATAAAGTTATAAAGTTAGTTACTTTTATAATTATTTTTTATATTTTGTTAGATTATATAGTTTTAATAAACTATATAATCTAACAAAATATAAAAAATAATTATAAAAGTAGACTTTTACTAATGAATAAATTTAACTGGTTTCAAAGTGGCCACCTTTTGCAGTGATGCAAACTGCTATTGAAATTTTCACTAATAGACTGCAAGTCTTCTACCATTAATCTATCCCATTCTCGCCAAAGTGATTTGCTTGACATTGTAA
Source organism: Parasteatoda tepidariorum (assembly GCF_043381705.1). Classification (NCBI taxonomy): domain Eukaryota; kingdom Metazoa; phylum Arthropoda; class Arachnida; order Araneae; family Theridiidae; genus Parasteatoda; species Parasteatoda tepidariorum. The sequence continues at coordinate 15,591,449 of NC_092214.1, read as the reverse complement.
AAAAGCCAAAATATAATACCAAAACTAAGACATATTATAAAATAGTATATAATTAAAGTAGTAGAAAAAAAGAAATAACTCACAAATTAAAAATAAATTAGTTAATTTCTATTCTATGATGCAATAACTATGTCCAAGTTTTTTTTTGCCAAGTTTTTTTTGTAAGTGATATTTAACTATGCAGTAATGATCAAATTATCTAAGGAACAGATGTTCTTATGGGTGTCTGTTTTTTTTTCTTCATATTTTCTGGATCACTAAAGAATACCAATTAGTAATCAGTTACAAAATTGATTTTTCATGCTAGACAATTTTCAAAATAACAAGATACTTATAAACACATTTCCTAATGTTAATTTGATTAAAAGAAATCATTTATAACTCCAAGCCTGATCAAGCAGGCACATCTCTACTTTTGAACAATCTAAATGTTTCAATTATATATCTTACATTTATAAGAGCAATCATCAATTAAATTTAACAGTTGCCTTGGAATGTATTAATGGGTCAAACATTCCTCAGGAAATGATTATATCTTTTTTTTTTATGAAATTAAATATAATTTGAATGTGGCGTACAATAGATTGAATAAAGAAAATAAGCTTCTTCAAGATTCGACATAGGTTTTACAGGCCTCATCAAAGTACAAAAAAATCTTATTTTCATATTTAGTAAAATTTTTGAAAACTCTTCATTCAGAATTGTAGTTTTTATATAGATATAAAGTAATTCTTAGCAATTTTCTTTCAAATAAACTAATTAAAAACGCAAAATTTTTGTAAGAAAATTTGACTGAGCCCTCAGAAGTTCTAGACCCTGGGACAGTTGTCCTTGTGTTACCTTCCTCGAGTACAGTCTTGAGCTTCTTAATTAAAAATACCATCTGAAAGCATCCTGTGTTATATCTGTTGAATAGTGTTTTTTATTCTGTTATGCTGTATGTTATTTAGTATTTAACTGAAATAGAGTGTAGTTTAAAATTAGTTCATGATAATTTTGGGAGTGGGAGTTGAACTGAAGGCCAACTAAATATGATACGTGGAAGAACTATGTATGTTAGTTAAGAGGTCAAGTGATCTTAAACCATTGTTCATTGTGCCACCATTTCTGTTATTTAGCAATATTTAATTGCGAAAAATTGTGAAATTATAAATTCATATTGTAGAGCATTGCTTGGAATTTCAATTCTAAAGATACCAGCCAGTAAAAATTTTTGCTTGCCACTATTTTGTATTCATTAAAAATTGGACCAATTTTTAAAACGTTAATGGATGTAGTATAAAGAACTTTAGGATAACTTGAGACATAAAAGAATGTAGAACCTTAAAAGTTGAAACATATTTATTGTAACAATAATGTAATCAAATCCAAATTCAATCATTCCAAAAGCAATGGTTTCATAAGTGATAAGTGAGTGACTCAGCATTTTTTGTTCTAAATAGAAGCATAGTTAAAAAATTTTTTTTAATAAAAAAGCGATGAAACTTATATGCTAGTCCTAAATATTTAATTGCCAATGGCGAGTAGAAATGTGCTGTACTCTAGAGTGTTTAAGTACTTATGCATAAGCAAAATAATGCTAACATAATTATGAAGCAGCTTGTTTTTAATGTTACTTTTCAGGTGTTGACACAGAAATCTGCTGGAGATATATTAACAATGTCAAAAAACATGTCAGAAAACAAAGAAACTAAACCTGGAGCTCACCATATTTCAGAAAAGGTAAACTCTTTCTTCCTATAAAATATTTCTTTGTGTGCTTTTCGATTTTAGTTCATTTTATTAACTAAATAGATGGTTTATTTTATCGTATGAAGTAGATTAAAATAAATGCAGTTTTAACTGTTATCTGTTTACAATGTGGTACATGCATCAAATTGGGTTTCTAAATATTACTCTTTTTCTCCTTTTCCTTCAAACTTATTTTCTCACAGTTTTTGAAGATTTATTTCAGGGTTTGCCAATTTAATTCAGCTTGATTTAAATCTCCATTAAAATCATGATTTCAATTACTTTGATATTTTTTAAAAGAAAAATCACAGATTTAAAATCTAAAATGTTTTTCTATCATGTAACTAGCCATCATTTTTGTGTATAATCTCTATCATCTATGCACAGCAGATTAACCAATGAAGTGCCACTTGGCCAAGTATTTAGACAGACATGTTGACAGCAATTATAGGTAACAATTGTTATATAAACAATAAACATTGTTCTAGGCACTTAAATTTTTTTTATCAGTTAACCTTGTGATATGTTTGCAGAAAATTAAATACTTTTAAATGTTTAAAATTAAAAGTTACAAAACTGATAGTTTTTTTTTTATTTTTTTTTATTTTACTACATAATACACAAGTCTATTTAAACATAAATTTTAATATTAAATAATTTTAATGCTCAGAGAATTAAATTAAAAAAATATTCTATCTAGTTAATAAAATAAATGCAAAAATGCAAGCTAAATATTTTAATTTAGAGAAAGTTTCTAGGGTTAAAAATAATTAAAACAACCCTTTCTGCCCAAAATAAGATTCAACATTTAGTAGGGAGTATACACTAACTTTAAAACATATTTTAAACTAATTGTAAGAGGCAGGGGCTGAGAGAAAAAAGAAAGAAAGAAAACATTACATTTGAAGGAACTGATTTTCCTTAATAATAAAAAACTATTTAGATACTTGTTTGCAACTCTTTATGACCAATACTTCTTTAACAATTAATCCACATATGATGCTTATCTTGATTACACTTTCTTAGAGTTAAAATTTAATGATATTCAAATCATTTCCCACTATATGATCATAAATGACATAAAATGGTTCATGTAGGTAGAAAATGGTGTAAAAAATTTCTTAATGGTTATCATGCAATTTGCAAAATTTTCAGTTATATTGTGATAATTTTATCTACTTGATCATCTGATAGCTTTTTTGGGCCATTAAATGAAAATTTAATGATTTTGTTTAAACATTTGACGATTTCAAACAATACGAATTGTGATATATGATTTTTAAAATCATGTGACTACGAAAAAGAATGGGTTGGGTATGTGTTGTTAAACTTGCACGTGTTTATGGGACTAAAGAAATATATACGTGTATTGAATTAGTTTTCTGCAAAAGAGACCTGTGTTTAACATAATTTTATTTTCTCTGGGAAGGTATCGATATGTATGCTTAGATACTTAGTTCTTTTTTAAGTTACAATAAAAAATTTAAAACAGAATCAAAGTTCATGAGTTGTAGTATGTTGTGTAGTTGTAATAGTAGTGTTGTGTTAAAATATTAGGATATTTAAAATCACAAGTAAAAATACAGCAGTAACTGCAGCAAAAAAAAGTTCAAAAAACTTCTAATGTTTTTATGTTAAAATTTGCAAACATAGAGCATGTAAAAAGTGATTATTTTAATGTGTGATTCAAAACTCATGTGCCCTGAAACTATAGTATTAAAAGTATGAGAATTTGTTAAATCACGGGGGAAAGCGTAGCAATAACTACCGAAAAACTATAAAAATCTCTTTGTATTTACGATGAAAGCGGCATAAATAAGCGCGTCAAAAACTGAAGTATTTAAATGCGAGCTTTGTAATTAAAGTATCGCATAAGCGTATAAAAAATATCTGGTCTTTCAAAACCTTTTAGAAATGTGTAGCAATAATTTGCAAACTAACGTTTGAAAAATAACTTGATTTGCGACAAAATCAGCACAAATAATCCACATCAAAAAGTTTTTATCTAAAAGAGTGATTCGTAATAATATCGTGCTAAAAATATTGAAATTTTGAAGACCATGTAGAAATGTGTAGCAATAGTAATTGAGATTTGCGCAAATAAAGCTCTTCGAAAACGAGTTTATTTAAATGCCCCATTCTAAACTTTAAAGACGCAAAAAATATTTTAAAAAATCGCGAAAAAACTACATGAAAACGGTAGCAATAATTACCGAAAAGTAATGTAATTTATGATGAAATCCGCACACATAAAGAGTGTCAAAAGTGATAACTGAAGTTAAAAATAAGATATTTTCAAAACTGTTTGTAAATCTGTAGCTTTAACCATAAAAAAAGTGATCTAAAAGTTACATTGATTGAGATTGGGTGGGTCAAAAACATAAATGCGCTATTTCCGTTTTTTTTTTTTAAATTTAAAAATTTTGTTATTTTATAAAATTTTGTTCAGGTTTCTGCTGCAAGCCGCACATCGAGAGTTGGCAGACTGTAAGTTGTGCACCTCCTCTCGTCTCACCTACCTGCATCTTAAAAGTTCAACTTTTTTTTATTTTTGTCCACTTTCATGCCTAATTTTGCCAAAAATCAAAAAATCGGCATAGAAAAGTATTAAAATTTATGTGGGAAATCTGCTTTGTAAGAAAGAATATGAACTTTACCAAGAGAAAAAAAAAGCTTAGTGTCGATTGTCCCTGTTGCATTAGATAATTGACATTCTACTATATTTTTAAATTAGTTCTTTTGAAACTTAGATAATTTATTTTTCATTTAATGTTTTTTAAGTTAGAGTAATTGAAATTAACTATGGTTTTATGGATGTAAAACATTTTAATATTCATCTTACTTATAAATGATTTATTTTCTAGGTTTTGTCTAAAGGGGAATTTATTGCTTTAGAAAATTATACTTATAAAGATCATGAAGCAGTTGAAAGGTGAGTTTCAGTATTCTGGTTTACCTTATTTGATTCCCCCCCCCCGAAATTTACAAAGTGAACTGAACCTGAATGTAGGTATGTAGATATTTGAAATTTGAAGTGAAAGAATCGAAATTTGTAAGGATGAAGAATGGTAATTCTTGATGAAAGACTAATCAAGCAATTTAAACAAATGACTTCAAACTGAAAGAAAGTCATAAAAACTAATTTTTTAAAAAATTCTTTTTATTAATAAGTAGGCCTACAAACATTTCATCTCCAGCAATTTTGTGTCTAATTAGTAACATTATTGTGTTAAATTTTTATCATTTTTACTAGAGTTTTTACAAAACATATTATTTTTATATATTGATTATTTGTTTAATATTTCAAAATTTGGCTATTTATGTTAATTGTGCTTCTCACATAAGTAAAATATTGCTAGTAAATTAAAATTTTTTGAAATTTTTTTGATGGTTTTTAAAATTTTTTGGGAAGGGAGATGTAACAAAGAAAGATTTAACAAATTTTTTTGTTATTTCTTTATCTAAATTCTCATTCTTAATTTATTATTCAAAATTAAACATGTTCTTATAATTTATTAACTAACATAAGCTAGAATTAACATTTCAAGTTTTCTCTTGACCAAGAGTGAGAACTGGCAAATTCTTTCAACTTATTTTTTAAACGAGTTATAAGAAACAATAATTGCCTTTTTGCCTGTAACTATAGAGTTCATCAGGATATTTTTGCAAGATTTCCCCTAGTTTTTATTCTAAACCACTTCAATTTGGTGTTACTTTGACTATCGCCCTCTTGACAATATTAGACTGTCTTCGTATATAAATATGTCTTTGTATATATGTGTATTTTACACTAGTTTTCCCTTTAAATCAGTTATGATAATGAAATTTGAATTATTCATTACATTAAGCTTATATTTGTCATTACCTTAATCATTCTTAGGAGCATATAAAACATCATTCAGGACAACTAAATGCACTTGATTTAAACCATCATTGTGTTTAATAAATCAAATTTTTGAGTATAAACAGATTTAATTTATTTAGTATTTACATTTCTTTTTTTGTTAAATATAGATAAAAATTTTGTTAAAACATTTTTAAGTATTTATTGTTTAATTTTTCTCATTGTGAAAATATGCAAAAATAAAGGCATAATTATACCACAGTTTCTGTACCTCAAGTTTTAGGTATTAAGACTCGGGGAAATTGAATTGCCACTATTCTTTGCTTACATTTTCAAAGAATTTTCAGAATTTACGGGATCATGGTTGAATTACTAGATTGCCCCTGCACCTTTATTTGAAAAATCATGGCTCTTTTTGCTTCTAAAAGAATCAGCGAAGGTAATTTAATTTTCCTAAATATTGTTAGGTGTCTAATATAGAAAAATCACTGAAAGACCCTAGTTTACCCACACACCCTAGTTTTCTTAAATTAGAATGATTAGAAAGATAACTAGCAAGTTACTGCCTTATTCAGCAAATAGTCATTTATTTATTCTAATTAGTAATATACTTTTCTATGGTGCGCTTTGACTGTGAAAACAAAACAGATAATGATGTAAATTGAATTTTATTCAGAAGTACTCTATGCAAAATAAAAAATGGGCTACTATGAATGACTTTCGATCTAATGATCAGACTGGACTCAGTTCTAGGACTCCATCTGAATGGTTCAAGAGAATATGCTCAAATATTCTAATTAATTAGTGCAGACAATATTTTTAGTTGCAAAATCAGACACAAAAACATACTTTCTGAGAATAAACATGCCTTTTTCATGCATGGTAACTATCCCGGAATTTCCGGAGGCTTCATAATTATTCTGTCTACAATTCTTTCATAGTTTTCTCATTTCATATTGTCCCGTTAAAATTAAGTGTGCGTTTTTGAAACTGATAAAAAAAGTGAATAATATAGTTCTGTTAATTTTTACCAACTATCAAAGATAATTTGGTCATGATTTCATAATCTAAGATGGTCTGAATATTATTCAATAACTATTAATTTTCCATTTTCAATATTTTTCTGTTAAATATGTCCTTCTATTTATATAGTTTTTAAATTTATGCATAGAAATATAACTAAATTTGTGTCATGTTATACTTCTGAAATGACTCCCGAAACTCCTGATGTTTTTAATCAATGCTCCTGAAAACTTTTCTTCAAAGTTACCAGATCTGCTCTTTTTAGATGGATTTGAATTTCCCATATTCAAAATGTAAGGAGTAGCTGCAACCTGAGATATATGGTCCCGATAGTTTGGTCAAGAGAGCGGTCCAAAGTTTAGAGCCCTTTAATTTAACTTTTTACATATTTCGCCATATTTCAAAATTTTTAAGTGGACTGAAAAATGTTTGCATACAAAATTCATTTATCTGAACTTAATTATTTATTAGTTATTAATTTTCTTGCTATTAATGCAAAAAAAAAACTAAATAAATATTAGATTAGATAGAAATTAATAGATTTTGATTAATGTGGAATAAAACTTGATTTCTGTGATTATTTTGATTAAGACTAGTTTATCAAATAAACAGAATGCATAAGATAAATAATTCAAAACTTTATTGAAAAGAAGGAAAAGAAATCTAATTATCAGAGTCTTTCTTAGAGTGAATCAAAATTATATGAGATCCTTAAAGCATTATACAATTAAATTTTAATTTTACACACAAATATAATAGTTAATAAAGAGCTTACTGTTGATATTAAATAGTTTTCTTCATTGAAAGTCTTAACATATTCAAATATTTATTATTGGCTTATGGCCCTCCTTGCACAGATGCCACATTCGATTTTAAACTTATCTCAGAGGTAGAGGTGAAGGAAAGCAAAAATTGCATAGAATTTATGAATCACACCATAAACCAGTCATTCAAACCTCATCTCTAAGGTCATCATTCAGTCTTGCAACTTATGTGATTAGAGTTTTGCCAATCCTGGTTTGTTTATGTAACTCATGAGTTTTTATAATTGAATCTGATCCAAAGAAACTGCTGTATAATTTTGCCTTTAATTAAGAGTTTAAAACATAATCGGATTTCTGTGTCATAAAATTAGTTAATACAAAAATGTAAAGAAATTGAGCCTTAATTTTAATGTAGACAAAATTAGTGTATTGATTTTAATAGTTTATAATCTTATTGATTTTAAACTTTTCTTACAGAACTTGGGAAGTTGCTACAAGAGTTTCTAAGCCAGAAGAAGGAAATCCAGACTGTAAGTATTTATTCTTCCGTCTTGTTTATGTGTTTTGATGAATATTTTTGACAAGAACTTTATTTCAATGAGTTAGATTTGATAATTGTTTATCAATAACGGTTTATATTTCATTGAGCTCCAAGCTATATACATTGCAGTTATCCCAATAAGGCTACAAAAAGAGAGGTGATATGATTTGAATGGGATTTATGAAAGTGTTTTTATTAATTTATTTATGTTACATAATTATAACTGCAATCAATACAAAGATAAATCCAAAAGGCTTGAATAGAACAATGCATTATAGAACTTCTCAATTCTAAGAATTTGAATCAGTGTGAAAGTTTCAGCATGAAATTGCTTATTTTATGACCCGAACTTATAATTACTGGTTTGTTTGAAAATTTTAAATAGTCTCTTAATAAAGAGTTCATTATCTCTAGTTATTATGTTCAGTAGCATTGCACTAAAATTTTGTTAGACTTTATATACCTTGGTGAGATATGCTAAATAGTTCAGACAAAAAAAAGTTTTTTGAATTAACTTCTTATTCAACAGATTTCAGTTTTCGCCCTAGTTATTGAGAGTAGCTGAAATCTTGAAAATAAGGTTTCAGTAATTTAATCAGGAAATCAATTCAAAGTTTGGTGCTCTTAATTTTACTTCTTGTGGCTATTGCTATATCTTTAGAACTAATTGTGCAAGTCAATTCTTTGCATCTATATTTTTGAATTGTTTTCTCTATATATTATTAATTTTTCAACTGATTTGATTAATATTGAGATTTTATCCTTTAAAAGTATGTAAGAATATTTACAATCTAATATTTTAATTACAAATGAATGACAATAATGAACTTCTGACTAAACTATTGGGATCCTATCTTTGAAAGTGAGGTTTATATCTTTGGAGTCAAAAATCCAAATCTGAAAGCTGTAATAATTTAAATTTTTCGCATTGTGGGGATAAAATTCCTAATTCTAGTATGAAGTGAAAGTACAATTACGCTTCTTATTTTCTGCCCTTTTATTATTATTGTTATAATATAAAACAAATTTTAGTAAAGTCAATGGATTTTTAAATTTTAAGTTATTTTTCAAATTATTTTTCAATTTTTTAATCGTCATTTTACTCTTGCAACCAAAAGCTCAATATTTAAACAAAGATAAGGATTGATAGGAAATAGATGTATTCATTTTAAGAAAATGTTTTAGTTATTGTTTATAACTTTGGAGTGGTAACATATTCTAGTGTTACTATAATTAGAAATTAGTGAAATAGATTTAACTCTTATCAGTTATGTTTCTTCTCCTGTTTCATCTTGTAATTAAAATATTATCCTAAAAAGTTTCCACTTGTCTTAAAGTAATAAATTTTTGGCGTGCTTGATTCGTGACTATTCCATTGCAAATTTCCATAGATTTTCAATCGTTTTTAGGCAGATCGCTATTGATTTTTAAATTCTGATGTTTTAATACAATGTTATAATGACGTTCAAATTTGGATTTTAAGTTGCCGACAATTTGCGATATACTTGTTTATATAAAAGATGCATTATTGATATATTAGTGCAAGTTTCGTAGGAAGAAGATAAGAAATGTAAATTTTTATCAGCTTAAATATTTAAAAAGAACTGTGTTTGTGAAAGTCTAAAGTTATCTATTGAAAGCATTCAGCCAACTATCAAGAAGCAAAAGAGATCAGATGCTGATCAATCTTGAAAAGACATAATTCTATTGACTCTGTTTGATCAGAATGAAAAGTTGGACTATTTCTTAAATTTTAATTATGTAATTTTACCCCACTTTAATAAGTTAGTGAAGTTTTTTCTACATGAAGCAATTCTCCATTTAGTACATACTGAGTTATTTGATTTTATTAAATTTGTTTTTTTCATTTTTTATGAAATCAGAATATTTGCTAAGTATTGGATCTAATTTAAATGTTTTTATCTTAGACGCAGATAAACAACTAAGTGATAAGTTTTTACATGTAGGGTCAAAAGCATATGCTCTAGTTAAGAATAACCCCCCCCCCCCAAAAAAATAGTAGGAAGTGGGTAGATAAAAATTTTTTACATCTTTAAGAGAAGCTTATGTCGCAACCAGTAAGTATATCTTAAAGAATTTTCCATTTCATAATAAATGTTTGCTCCATTTTTCGGCTCTAAATCCTTGATTAACGAAAGATAATTTCTGCTTAACTGCATTGCTACATTTTGGAAAAATTTTACCTAATGTCATTCAAGAAAATACAGGCTTTTTGCTGGAAGCGATAAATATGTATGTGATGGCTGAGAATTAAGTGGAATGACAAAATAAGAGACAAGCATAGGCTTTTAATTGAAACATATTATGAGAAAAAAATATTAATTCTGCTCAACATATGTATCAGCAACATTTGATTCCAAAATGAGGAGAGTTGTCAAGTTCTAAAGAGCCATCTATTAAGATATCCGATGAAGTAACATAAAAAGTAGTGTACTGTGAAAATAAAATAGCTGCACTGAGGGTTGAGCTTCCCAAACTAAGATTAAAACCAAACTAAATGTATTTCAAAGAAAAAATATATGTATATAAATTTTTTAATTAAACAAAAATATGTTTGAACACTATTGTGGGTTCTTATTTAAAGAGCATTTTTTGGTAATTTAATAATTAAGTAATTGTGAACTTATATTGCTATGTATTTATTCTAAAAATATAAATTTTTATGTAAGTTATAGATTCTGATATGCAAGTTTTAAAGTTGATTATAGTTATTTGATTTATGTTTTATAGGAAGATTGAAAAAAAAAAATAACGAAACTTTTTAGTGTTTTACAGTTAATCAGTTAAACAATTTAGTGTTTAACCAGAAAATTGGGTCACTAAATTCCTAACATTATTTTAGGTGTAGGGTCTCTGGCAGTTCTAAGACGTTTGCTGAAGTATGATTGCTTAATACTTGTGAAGCAATATAGACCAGCTCTTAAACAATACACACTGGAATTCCCTGCTGGTATGCTTTCAACTTGCTACTAAATTTTTTCTATAACTTTGTTTAAGGGGACTATTCATCTAAAGCTTTTTACAAATCTTTTTTATTTTATTTTTTGATATTTTTAAGAGTTCAGTTTAAAAATGTTACTACAATAATAGTTGTTTAATGCATAAATATGTATTAATTTTATAATTAGCTGTATTACCTAATTTATCAAGGAAATGGATGCAAAAAAGTAGTTTTGTTTTTTGAACTTCTGCTTTTAAACAACAGGAGATACACACACTAGCTAATGAACCAGAAACTTGTGAAAGTTTTTCTTTCCTTGTTCACACTGTACAAAGGTCTGGTGGAAGCATCATGATGTGAAACATGTTTTGTTGCCATGGAATTGGTGTTTAAGGACAAATAAAAAAGCCATACATTACCTGGACACATAAGAAAATTAAATGTCTCCTAGAATGTCACATTTTTGCTCTGAAGGTGATACATAGCGCATACCATTTTGACTTATTGTATTTAAAATTTTGGTCTTCATTTTTTAAAAAAGAATTCCATTTGTTATACTTTTAATGAACATCAATCTGACTTCCAACACTTTCCTTGGCCACTGGAAAAAACAGATCATAACCTAATAAAAATGTTTTAGACATGTTGGATAGGCATATCCTATAGTATCTTCTTCCATCTAATTTACGAAAATCTTGATGTTTGATTAGCCAATGCATGAATACAAATGCACTTCAGAAACTTCTTGAATCGATGCCCTTACAATATATACTTAATATGAACTGTTATTCGTGCAGAAGAAGATTTAAAAAAAATATTTATCTTAGGTTTCTAATTCATTGGCCAGTGTGTGTGTGTGCAGTGTTTATTCTTTCATCCTAAGAAATGGCTAAGTGATTAGTTCAAGACAAAAGTAACTGTACTTTTTGATCGGTATAGTAAAAAAAAAAAAAAAAGAGTAATTATTGGACTCCTCGTAAATAGTAAAATATATAGTAAAAATGAAATTACCTTTTTCACTTAGATCTTCAAAATTTTACATGTTTCTTAAACTTTAAAATGCTCTATTTCCTCAATTTTTATGAAAATGTGATACTTTTATTTTTAAAATTGAGTATCAATTATTTGTTGGCACATCAAATCCTCTAAGTAAGAAAAAACTATAAATAAATGTTTTTTTGTTGTTCACTTGATAAAATCATTGATAAAGTATTTTATCAAAACTTTAATTCTGTTTATTATTGTGTAATAAACAACAAACCATATAAAATAATTAAATTTTATCACTTGTTGTTTTTAGTTTTAATTTTTGTTCAAATTATTTTTCATTATTTTAGGCCTACTTTATAAAGAAATATTATAATTAACCATATAATTTTATAACTCCCTAGTGAAATGGATAAATCTATAACAAATTCAAAGTCAACAAATAGTATTATTGTTTTGTTTATCTTTTATTATTTAAAAGAAAAAGTAACATGAAGAGAATACTGTAGTAATTTGCAATTAAACTAAAATTGTTATTTCTATGGTGATACAGTTATTAAAATTTTTTTTGGGTATGTTTAAGTTTTAATTTAATCTCTGTTGACAAAACACTTAAATCATTTACTGAACTAGTAATGATTTAAACTTAAAAAGCTATCACCTCTGTTATGTGTAAAGACTATGCTTTATAAATTTTGCTAATTTGTTGGTTAAATGATACCCAATGATAGGGGTAGTTTTCCCATTATATGAATTTGGTTCCAACCCTGCTTATATAAGAGAAATATTATTTTGATTTATTAGGTATTGTTAATCCTTCTGAAAAGCCTGAAGAAACTGCAATCAGAGAACTAAAAGAAGAAACTGGATATATCTGCTCTAGTGTAAAACATGTTAGTCGCTGTAAGTCTTGGCAATATAAATTTCAAAGTATTTAGTTTAACAAAGAATATATTTCACTTTAAGATTTTCTATAAGTTCTCTATTTTGTTGGATATTTTCATACATAATAGTTTCAAGAACAAATATGAGTGATTAAAGACTAAGTCAAAAAGCAGCAGACATTTATTACAAACTTTTCTTAACTACCATTATAATATCTAAAAACTGTAAGGAAATGTACATATACAGAATTTCCGGTAGATAGGTCACGATCTATCTGTGTTTAAAAGTTCAGTTGTCACAATGTGCGATCTATAGGGAGAATTCATTTCTAACAAGCCATGCATGATAAGCTTGCGATCATAATGGATTTATTCAAAAACATAGTTTTACAGAAAATTTTCCAAAATTTCAAACGTATTTTGCAATGTTTGCTCTGAAAACATTTTTTTCTTTCTTACTTATGATTTTTTATTAAAATAAGGGAAAGAAGTTTTTGATTGAGGAAAAACTGTATGACGTCATCTAGAAATGGGGTTACAAATTCTGATTTGTAACTTAAACTAGTGTGCTATATTTTTACTCTTTTCTCATCCATATTTTCTTTATAAATATTTTATTTTCAAATTGTCTCAAAACTAGAGTTTTTTTATTTTTTATTATATGCATTGATCCAATTTCTGCAGATACTTTTAGTTGTATTTCTTTTTTATTTATTTTCAACGCTGATTTAAAATTTCTGCCCCTTTAGTGAACTAATGCATACAATGTATAGGAAATAAAGATTTAAAAAAGAAAAAAAATGAGCGAGTACATAAATTGATAATGATCTGCCGATCGACTGGCGTAAGAACTGTCAGAGTGCTACTGCAAAAAAAAAGAGATTAAATTTGAAAGAAAGAAATTTAAATTTGAAAGAAGGAAAAAAAAGAAAAAGAAAAAAAATGAGTTTCTACAAACAAATTCTCCTACTGAGTTTATAGAAATTACCAAAAATAAAATGGAGCAGGACTTTGAACTATTAATATTTTAATAGGGACATTGCTTCCGTTTAAGAAATCAAATTCATTCATTTGTCATTGAAATTTATAATTAATTTTATTTTTGCTTAAAAGTATGTTTTCTTTTTATTTTGCATTGTCTTTTCTAATCAATTTCAGTGATAGTTATTCCTCGTTTTTACTTCAGCATTTCCTATATCATCTAAAAAAAATATTTTTTTGAAAATATTTTATTATTTTTAGTAATCTGTAAACTATATTTCACTGATGTATATATTTCTTAACAAATAATTGAAGCGTAAGGTTTGTGGATGAAAGATTTTGTCTTATTAAAGATATTTTTCATTAAGTAGAATCATAGTTTTTTCTTTCTTAAACAAGTTCTTTTACAAAGTAATTTTTAAATGAATTTTTTTATGTTTAACTGTTTTGTTTTCAAAATATTAAAATTTTTTAATAATTAACAAAAAGATCTTTATTTTTGAAATTGTATATCGCTCTTTAGAACCCTGATCTTTTAATTGGGAGGAAACCTGTTGTTCTCAGAATTCAGCATATCACCCTTTTCTATACAGCTGGAACAAGCCTAGCTAAAAGTACTGCTCCACAATAAATTAAAATTTTGAAATAAAACGAAAAACAAACAAAGAATTAAAATCACTTGCTACAACTAGTGATCAAAAGAACAATTAGTTTAATTTTTGTTATGTTCTGCTGACATTCCCGACCTTTTCTCGCACAGTTCATTGTGCTAGTGGTAGCAAGAGGTCTAGGGGAGAAAGAAGTAAACATTTTATTCCCCCATTCCATATTTGAAACTGTCCATCCTGGAGAGGGAATTTCCTCTTTCTTAGTTTTACTAATTCTAAATTTATGTTGTGTTATGTCATAAATATTTTTGACATCACAAAACATCTTTCGCAGCTTTTGTCCCTCTCTTGACTGCTGTAATAATAAATTTTATTTTTAGCTATTTTTTTTCTTTATTGAAGGTTCAAGGTCACTGAAGAATCCATATTTTATTGGCTGTGGTTACATTTGATCATTACTATTGTAACTAGTTAAGAAAATAGTTATTCTTCCTGGTTGCATCTAGAATAAGGTAACCTAGCATGTAAAGAGGGAGGGGAGGCACATATTTCAACATATTGCACTGCTGTCTTCATATTAGTATAGTATATGTTAAAAAATGTAAATAAGTTGCAAGCAGCATCCTCCAATATTGGAGCACGATTATCAGATATGTTATGTAATCAGGAATCTGTTGTAAGTTGTGTTTGGATTAAGTGATTAATCAAGCAAAGTTGAAGATTAAAGTAAAACAAAAAAGAAGTGAAACAGACTTTTACTTAGAGGTTTAAAAATATACCTACCAACCTTAATCATTTTAAGAATGATTTTTCCCAGTGGTAGTAAAATGAAAATTGAATTATAATTATGGGCAGAAATATGTTATTTTCCCTTTAAAAGTTCAAACACACATAGTCTGATTTTATGTTTGATTTACTTATATAGTGGTGGTCAAAATCATATCAAATGAAGTTTTTAAATCCAAAAACTAAATCGAAGGCCTATTTTTTGTTACCACTTTAAATGTGAAAATAAAGTGCTATGCAAAATGTGCAAAAGCTGTCACCTATGAAAAAATATTTTCATTCTGTTTTGGAATGAAGAATTGTAATTTTTTAATTAAAAATTTTAATTTTTATATTTGATTTTTTTGAAAAGAAAGCAGGTTTTTAAATTATTTTGTATTTTGCTGTACTTTAATAAATTTAAAATGTGTAGTAACATTAATTTAAAACTTTGTTAAAATTGTCATCACATTTTTAAACTATTTTATTAAATTAGTAAATGTTTGAATTTTTCTAATTTACTGTTGAATAATAAAATTAGTTCTCTATTCTCAATTTATGATGTTATTTTAGTGACAGCCCTTGATCCAGGTTTAACTAACTCTACCATGAAAGTTGTAACTCTTGAGGTAAAAAGCTTTTTTTTAATTCAAAACTAATGCAATGTTTAATTATAAAGTTTGTAACTAATTCCATTCTTTCAAAAAATTTTTACTTAACAATGAAATTTCAAATCAAACTAAGGAAATTTTTATGTTTAAAACGCTCTAGTTGCCATCCATTTAATATTGTTTGTGTATATTTTTGTTCTTCTCTTTCTCAGATTACATAAGAAGTTTATGAATAAAATCTCTAAATTATTCTTTTATTGTTACAAAAATTTTAATGTGTTATGTCCTAATTCTACAGTTAAGAGCTCCTATTGGCTAATTTCTATTATAACCAGATTTGTACTTTTTAAAATTTTTTTGAAAATGTGTAGTTTTTTTAAATATGAAGTCAATGACTTGTTTCATTCATTATCTGGTTTAATGTGTGCTCCCAATGATAGTAATGAAAATGATTAAGATGAGTAAATATCAGAGGATATACCTACAACTGATCAAGAGTTTCAAAGAATTCTTATGCTTTGATAAATTTAATTCGAAACTCCGAAACAATATTTATTTGCAAATGTAAACAAAAAAGCAAATTTGCAAACAATAGTAAGTATTGAGGGATATTGTTGAAATTTTATCTAAAAACAAAAAATGAGTAAAGATCACACATTTTGTCTCGCAAGTGCCAATTTTGAACAATGTGCTTAGATTTTTTTTACTCTGATCTTGTATTTTTTTCTGCTTCGTGAATTTATTAACGCTAGTTCAGCCAAAATCAGTAGCTGCCATTGTTGGAGATCACCACTGTCACACGCCTTGGCATCGTTTCAAAGAGACTTTGGATGTGTTCTTGGGGTACAGCAAACCAAGCAGCTTCCACACTTTGCCAAAGTTGATCTGGTGTGGCAGCTGGGGATGTTATCTGGGTCAATCGTTGAGCAATCATGTACCACATGTTATCTATCGGCGAAAGATCTGGAGAGCGAGCTGGCCAGGGAAGCAATTTAATCTGGCGATTGACGAAGAACCCTTGGACAATGCGTGCCACATGTGGCCGCGCATTATCCTGTTGAAATATGGCTGTAGGCAAGCTCTGAAGGTAAGAAAGGACAACTGGCTCCAGCACCTCGGAGATGTAGCGCTGGCTGTTTAAAATACCGGCAATGCATACTAGAGGAGTGCGAGAGTGATATCCAATACCATAATACCCAGTGCAGGACCCGTGTGGCGGTGCATAACGCAGCTGTTCAGCCTCCTCTCTTCACGGTGTCTCCAGACTCGAATGCGACCATCGTGGTGTTGCAGACAGAAGCGTGATTTCATTCTGTCTTCCACATCCTTCTTTCATTGCACCATTGGCGGTGGAGACGTCTATGGTTCTGTATCAAGGGTAGACAAAGCAATGGACGTCTTGCAAACAAACCACTCTGCTGTAAACGGCGTCGAATGGTACACGTAGACACTGGATGATGCATTACAGACTGAATGAGCTGTGCTATGGTTTTTGATGTGACTGAGTGATCAGTCACTGCCATGCGCACAATTCGCCTGTCATCACGTGAAGTGGTGCATGCAATCGAACACTTCGGTCTAGCGTACCCTCCTGCATCCAACGATCACATATCCGCATCACAGTTGTTTGGTTTCATCCAACACGACTGCTGATTTCCTTGAAAGATAATTCACAATCTCGGTAGGCCACTATCCTTCCTCTGTCGAACTCGTATACTTGATCAAAAGATGATCGCTGTTTTCTACGAGGCATAATTGATCGTTTTTTGAAAAAACCACAAGAAAAACAATTGCCAAACTTGATATTGTCGAAATCTCTAAGCCTTAAATAGCACTTTGAAGTGGCGCCACAGGCGCACGTAATGTGCATCTGCGCTAATTCTAATCATTCTGCAAAATTCAAATCATTTGCATATCTCACCTCCGCTAATGCATGTTGTAAATTTCATGTCATTTGCATGCTTCCTTCAGGGTGTTGCATTTATGGTGGCCAGCAGTGTACATAATTCTTCAAGCAGTGTTCTAATATCTAATACGAAGTTTTGAATAAAATAGGAAAACAAATTATAGATAAAAAAGGAAAATGATGGGTCATATTGCTCTGAAAATTTTCTACTTTTTTAAAATTTTATATCAATTATATAATCAATGTATTAATATAGTTATTATAACTGTTCCATCTATTATTACAGGACTCATTACCATTAGTGAAGAAAAACATTTATTGCTTACAAATGTTATAAAAAAAATCTTTTACTTAAATGTATTTACTCTGCTTCTTTATCTATCTCTGAGAAAATTCTTTTTTTTTCCTTAAAAAATAATCTAACTGTTGGTAACTATTATGATGTTGGCTTATCTTGCTCACCTAAACTAGTATAATTTTGGAATTCAATGTTAATCTGAGCTGGAAAATGTTTGCTTTTGCTTTCAAAAAATTGACAACTAAAAATGTTTATAATTCCAAAATTATACTATTTATCTTTTTAAGAGATTGTTTGGATGCTTAATGAGAATGAAGCGTAACAGTATACTTTTAAGTTAATGTTAAACTTCACAATATTCTAATTTTAATCTCTATAGAATGCTCAAATTATTTTGAATTTAATCAATTTGAAACCTCAAGTACTTTTTCATCTCTTTTGAACATTTTTTCATCTCTAAAGTATATCAAGACATTTTTTTCTTAAATATTAACCTTGACGACCTTACACTTTGAAGAATTATTATTTAATTTAAAAGTTGTTTTAAATTTTTATAACTTGGATCAAAACTTTTTATCACATAAAACTACAGTTAACAAACTACTACATGGATCTAACTCACAATAGTTTACCTGAAATTTTAAGAGGCTAATTATCTTGAGATATTTTTTGTTTAAATCTTAAATTATGCTTCTTAAATATTAATATATTACTTTCTAAACAAAATATAATTTATACACGGTAATTTTTATCAAAAAGAAATGTTTTGCCTTTAACCTTACAATTTGTAGTGACCCTGAAATAAATACTCTGTGATTAGAATTTTTCTAGTTTATGTTAACTCTGATAATAAGAATCCTAAATGAATTTCCAATTATCAGTATAATTTTTTCTATTTATATACCTGTTTATCTTTTACCGTGAAAATTGTAAATAACCTGTTACATATTATTGTAATAAATATTTTTTGTAGGTGGATGGGGATGTTCTTGAAAATCATTATCCTAAGCAGTGTGATCATGATTTTCGTGAGTATTTTTTAAATATCTTTAGGCAATTAATTTGCTCTTTAATAATATATTTACATTTGCTATGTAAATAGTTCTTGTTTTTTACTTTTGTTTAAGAATATAAGTAGATCTCATTGCATGATATTGCATTTTATGCTATAGGTTTTATCTCTTAGCACAAAAGATTTTTTAATTTTGCTGATGTTAGTGTTTCATTTTTTTAAATTTTGATAATTAAGAATGATTTATTTTGCTTTGTATTAGCTTGCTTAACTGTCACAAATTTCAATTCAATTCTAATTGGTGTTAAATTGTGAAACAAGTTGTATCAGAATGTTTTTTAACTTCCAATGTAAAAAAGTATTCTAATAATGAATATTTATGTTAAAATTTTGGGTCTGGAATTGATTTAAATGAAAAAAAAGCTAAAAAATTATAATTTAGAAAAAAAAAAATCATTATGCTCTGAGCTTATGCATAACATATGAGTAAATCTAAACACTTAAATGCAATTTATGTTCGTTTCTATTTAAACATTTAAGAGAATACTTAAAATGAGTTATAATGAAGAGGAATGAATAGAAATGTGCAATTACATAATCCTATGCACTGTAGTGAACCTCCATTTTACAATTATTTATGCAGTTGGTATCAAGCTGTATCAGCATTTCACTGTTTCAACTCAATACATAATAGCTTTTGAGTTTAGTACAGTGCATAGATGCTTACCCGGAAGTCTTACCTGTCCACTTAATGAAATAACAGTTAAGATATATTTTGTTTTAATTTTTTACTTATAAAATTCTAAACAGAATCTTATATATTTATTAAAATTTCATATATATAGTCGAAATATTTTAAATTAAAAATTTTAATTTAAAAATAAAATGGGAGAGCATAAAGTTTACTTTCACTTTATTCAATTAAAATCTCATGCTAAAATGGAAGATGTTGCATTTATGAGAGTGCAGAAGCAGTATTCTCATATTAACAAGTGCAATCTGTGTTTTCATGCAAATAAGAATCTTGTTAACTCATGACATAACTAAATAATAAGTTTCACCTAGCAAATGATAATATGTTGCATCATTGAAGTCAGTCTAAATGTTTTATCTAAGTAAGGTGCATTATGAAAAAGTTTTCTTCAAAATGCAAAATTTTAAGCTGTTTTGAAAGTTGTCATCGCATTTTAGCATTTTTTTTTGCTGTTGTTTAATTGAAAAATATTTTGGCCTTCCATATTAAAGTTGAAGTTTCAATATTTGGGTCAAAAGCATAAATTTGATATATTTTTAAAGCATTAACAGAAGTTTTTGTTTTAAAATTGAAAAATTTAAAGTTGCTGGAAAAAATATACAGTCGACTCGTGTTATAACGACCCTGGGATAGAACGACCAACATGATATAACGACCCTGTGAAGGAGTCCCAATTCACATCCATAGAAGATAACGTTATTTTACTCTTGCTATAACGACCGTAAAAAAAGTCAACTCCTAATATAACGACCCTCTCTGAATTTGAACACCGCTCTTTTCTAACTTCCTATTGGAAAGTGGGGTTGAATGGTTGACCTTGAACAAGCACACATATGTTAAGTCCTCTTAACATGTTACTTCAACAAATTAAGGCACATCAAAAAATTAATGTCTTCGTCTAATGAAGCCTCGTTTATGTTCCTCGGTTTACTCTTCTTTCTAATACTGCAGATTATGTACATAAAAAAATTCGTTATATATACCGCAAATTATGTACATCACAAAA
This sequence comes from Parasteatoda tepidariorum, assembly GCF_043381705.1. NCBI lineage: Eukaryota > Metazoa > Arthropoda > Arachnida > Araneae > Theridiidae > Parasteatoda > Parasteatoda tepidariorum. The sequence goes on along the minus strand of NC_092214.1, from coordinate 15,570,772 downwards.
TTAATTCATTAGAAACTAGATTTTTTTTCTGTCTGTTTTTTAATCAGTACTTTAAAATAAAATTCTTAATTGTTAACAGTTGTAATTCAATTGTTAAAATGTCATTATGTTTTATTAATGTATGCATCCTATCCTTTTTTGGTTTATAACATGTATACCACAAATAGTATATGCACGCATTATGACGTTTAAAACCATTATGTGACCGATTTTCAAATGAAATTTGCTCATTTTGATATAGCGACCATTTGATATAACGACCAGATAGGGGCAGTCCCGATGGGGTCGTTATAAAGCGAGTCAACTGTATAATAAAATAAAACTTTCATGTTAGTTTCATTTTCATTAACAAATTTGCAAAAATTTTATATTTGAACCCAATCTTAGAGTTATGTTACTTATGTAGATGCTGTTAAGTTTAATGTTTTCTTGCTGATTTCAGCAGATCTAAATGTTACATTTCATGCATAATTTTTCTGTTATTTTGCATTCTAAATTGCGTGTTCCCAATGTGGGCTTGATCAACTTCTAGCGGGCATTAGAGACTTTTAAGGGGCACTAGCAAGATTATGGGTATTTTAGGGATGTTAAATTAAATTATTTTTGAATGCACATTAAAGTTTATAAATAATTTTGGTTTTGTATCGAAGAGCTGTTTACAAAATTTTGTTCACATTTCTCAATTTTTAATTTATTTTATTGAGTTTTGAGTATATTTTCAATGCAATTTACTTGTACAATTTATGTGTTTTCCTTGCTGTTTACTTATGAAATTTATTCTAAAAAATAACTATCTGATTTGATTTTAAAGTATGTTTTTCTCAGTGTTATCTGAACTAAAAAAAACTCAGATGATGGATAAACTTGATTACAATCATAAACATTCTTACTTATTTCACGTTTTCTCCCATAGCAGTAAAAACATAAACATCATGACAATTCAAATTTTTTATTAATTCAGCCCTCTTGACATGAGACCAACTGTAGGTTTTGCTATTGCTTTTTCTGGTTTTCTCTTGTTTTTTGTTAACAGGTGCCTTTGTAGTCTGCCATTAGAAATTAAAAGCAAAATTCACATTTGTTTTGTTATGTGTAAGTAAAATAATGTTAAATTAAGTATTTAATTTAAACTACTTTGGGATAAATTGAATTTATTTATATGGAAACACTTAAAAAAAATGTTTTTGAGTTATTTTTTTTTAAAAATTGGTATAGATTCTAATGCAGAAATATTGGTTATTAGGTATATTTTCCATAATTTGAAGACCTGGTTGTAGAAGTGTATCAAAAAAAAAAAAATATTAAGAATTAAAACAAGACAGTGACATTGTTTTTTTGTTTTTTATATAAGGGGGTGTTAAAAATTTCTAGACTTGCAAAATGGGCAGTGATCCAAAAAGGGTTGGGAACAATGTAACAAAGATTTAGAAAATAACTTTTAATTCTCATAGTAACTCATCACAAGTAAAAGTTACTGTACTTATCTCATATAAATGTATCCCAAGCCAATGTTATTTATTATTTTTGATAATAAGAAAACTTAAATTCTGAGGTATATTGTTTTTTTTTTATACAAAGTTATAAATAAATCAATATGTTTACTTTTTCTTAGATGCTATTGAAGTTCTTCATATTCCTGTTAATGAGCTTTTAAACAGATTAAATGGTATGCTGCTTTTAATATTTTCTGCATAACTATTATATAGATAAAAGTATTATGAATGTTTAAAAAAAATGTTTTTTGGTATAGCATTTCAAAAGGGCAAAATAGGATATTCTGTTGTTCACTTTTATTTATATTGTAATTTTTTTTTTATGATCAAAACTCAGATTTGAGAAATAACATAACCTTGTTAACATTTTCACATAAAAAATTAGGACCAATAAAATTAATAAAAATTGAATGAGCAAGTTTATATAAAATTTTAATTCTGATATACTACTTTTTCTTTTACTAACACAGAAAGATCCCTGCTTGTGTTGCAGAAAAGCCAGAAAGTTAAAGGGATGCAAGCCACTATTGGCCCTCAAATAATATTTTTGTGGCCCACCAAACTGTAGAAATAAAACTATTTCAGATAACTGAAATGCAAAATTTATGGATCCATAAATTTTGCATTTCAGTTATCTGAATATTTGCATTTCAGTTATCCATAAATTAGTAGATCGATGAATTAGTCTGTTTAGATCAAATGAAGTAATAAGTGATAAAATGATCAACATGTTTTGTTTCTTATAACACAGATTTACTTTGAAATGTTTTCCATTTGCAGGCATGTAATTTTTCTGCTAATGGTTTTATTAATTTTTTTTCAGTTTTTGTCATAAATTTCATGGTTTTTAAAATAAATATTTTTTAAAGCAATGACTTCTCACAAAGTACGAAAAAGGAGGAACATACAATTTTTTTCAATATGTATATATTTATGATTTAATGAGAAAAAAATTGTAAGTTGGGAAATTTTTTTCCTCTCCTGCATAAAAATGAGTTTTAAATATCTTCTATCAGGGATAAAAGACTTCTGTGAGAAACAGGGTTTGTTGATTTAAATCAGCTTGATTTAAATCAGGATTTAAATCAAATGGTTTTTTTTTTTAAGAAAAATCATTGATTTAAATCAACTGATTTCTTTACATATATATTGATTTAAAAAGTTAAAAAACAGTGTTTTAAATTATTGATACTTTTATTATTTCTTTTCTTAGTTTTAAAATTTATTTTAAATAAATTGCTGCATTAGTTTTAAAATTTATTATTGCTGCATTAATTAATTTCAGTTAACGAAATTACTTTCTTGGTATGTGTTAAATTCCAACACATTTGAAATTAAATTTTTAAAAATCTTTTGATTCTTGAGATGTGCAGATTAAAGTAATCATTTAAGTATTTTTTTCTCATAATATGTTTACAGTATCTTAGTCATTATCAGATTTTCTATAAAGAAATTTTGTGAAAAAAAATTTCAAGGAGTACATAGATTTTTTAAAATTTTTTTTTTGGCTGAACTTATTTTTTTTTGATATAGGATTCAAAATGAATATTTTAATATAAAAATATATAGATTAAATATTTATTTATTTTTTGATGAATGACTACATTTATAAACACAATCTGTTACATTTATTTTGTCATTTTAAAACTTAAGAGAAAAAAAATCACAATTTTAAATTAAAATTATGGTTTGGTAATTGAAAATTCTTTATTTCATCTATATCAATCATGCATTTGTTTCAAAATGGTTGCTATGCATTGAAAACTATGTATTATAATGAAAAATTGTTTTAGGTTGTTAGAGCTTGTAAAATATTCTTATAATATAGTTTTAATATTAATTTAATTTTTATTGAACATTTATAAAGTTTTTATAATTATAAATTAAAGTTCTTACAGTGCATTTGAATAAAAAAAATCCGATTTAAATCGAAAAATATTTTTTTTATTTTTTTAAAAAAAGTAAAAAAAATCTCAAACCCTGGTGAACCCTTTTCTCCCAATTTTTTAAAATTTCCGACCATGCTCCAAAAACGTAAATTTTTGAGGAGTCCTCTTATTAAAGAAGCCCCCTTGCCCATGACTGCCAAAACCCAAGCCGTCCGAACAATAGCCGGACTTGAAATGAACTTTATTTCCCCCTGCAATAACCATCTGACAAAATGATCATCAGGAGAAAATTTATTTATTTTCGGCAGGTGTGCCGTTGCCTTGACAAGTGTGACTTCCACTGTAGAGTGGAAAGGATGAGGTTCTTGCTTGTTAAATAACAGTTACTTTAAAAACGTCTAATTTCCTTTCACCCAATATTTCATATTTAATATATTTTTTTTCTTTTCTAACAGTTCATAATTTTTTTATAAAATATTTCATTTTTAAATGCAAATTATTTTATTTTATTACTTATTTATACTTTGCCCTCTTATCTCAGAGAGAAATCTTGATGTGGATGATGCGCGATGCGAATTATGCTCTGCCGTTTTTTATTCTCGTCTGAAAATGGTTTTTTGGGATTATGCGCCAATGCGGAGTATGTGTCGAAAGTTGCGACCCATATTTCCCATGACCCTATGTTCAGGATTGTCAAGTATTTGATGATTTCAACCATGGATAAAACTGTACCATTAAGAACTTTTAAAAAATTGCTTTTTGTATTGATATAAACATCGCTACTAATATTTTAAGTAGCATGGTATATGTAGTATTTAAACTTAAGTATTAAATACAAATTTTTTGGATTTAATATATGTGGGAATTTTTTTTACAATTACAGTTTGTATCTTAAAAATTCTAAAACTAGTTCCATTTTACTTAATTAAGGATTATACTAACAAGAGAAATGCTTGAAACTCTATAGTTATAAAATTGCTTTAAAGATCTTAGTCTAATTATAAAATCAAAACTTCCGTAAAATTTTATATATTTTTTCTTTTCTTTGCCAGCAGTTGCCTTATATAGTGAGACAAGTTGATTTTTTTTTTCTGTTACTTTAGAATATTTCAGTTTTGATTTTAATAGTTCAAAAACCTAATCTTTGTTATATGCACTTGCATAGTTTTATAATTGCATTAGTTTGATTTGTTCTAAAAAATGTTATGCTTTTCACTTACTATTCATCTCTTTAGATTTTAGTGAGCAAGGAGTTATAATTGATTCAAGAGTTTACTGTTTTGCTATTGGCCTTACTGTGGGAGCAAAGAATGCTTGCTACAAGCAAACAGCAAATCCTTACTGAGGATTATATTAGATTTGTGATATACAAAAAAAGTGTTTCATTGAAGCTGTTGTGGTTATCTGGTCTCTGTTGATATTTTCTGCTATAAAGAAACTTAATTTGTCATGCAGTCTTATTTCTAAAATTTTTCCTAACATATATTTTAATAACAAAAGAATCTTGAACCATATCTTTACTGTGCATAATAATTAAGCAATTTTTCATTTACTAATTTTGAAAAATGTCTTTACAATAAAAAAAAATCTTAAAATCTTTTTCTGATGCATTCAGCAGTTTTATCAACAGTAACCTGCAACCATGCTTAATTTAATGCAGCATTGTTCATTACTTGTTATATAATTCATTTTGTCATACTTTTTTGTTAGTTTTGTATGAGATTTGAAGAGTTGTTGCTGTGTGAGATATTTTTTAAGCCGGTTGCAGATATGTATTGTGATTATTTTTCTACTGTTTCTATTTTATCATGTTTATTCAACTAAGAATAAAATTTTCATTTATTTTTAAGACCATGCTGTAATTTTTTGCATTGCGTGTTATTTTATTTAATTCTAACTTGTATGATTTTAATTGAAACATTACACATTTGTTTGAAACCTTATGTTCTTAAAGAAAAATTTATTTTCTGAAATTGATAGAAAATGTCATTTTTTGTTAAATCAATATCGTGAAAATAGTTATAAAAATAACAAGATTTATTTGAATTAATCCCTCAGAACTGAATGTGTTTAAATATTATGAAGAAAAAAAAGTGAGTTCATTTAATTTTTGTATTGGCTTGACAAAATAGTGTTTATGCAATTTTTGCACAAAGTCATAGTTTGCTCTGAAAGCAAAATATTTGTCAAAATAACTATATTTGGTCCATAATGTTTTGAGTTGCAAGATGTCATTAGTTGCCTTTACTTCCGACTGGTACCTATCAACCTGAAGCTGGATAGGCTTCAAGCAGCTCAGGTTACCTTCAAGACCTCAGATTATCACATTGCCTTAGCCTCTAAGTCAGGACAGCTCAACTAAAGACTATATAAATCATTCTGTTTGATTTTTAAACTTCATAAGATTTGACACTTATTGCTTTGTTTTCCTTCCCCTCAGAAATTTACTTATGCTAAATTTACTATTGCTAAATATCAATTCTATGACATTCAAGCATCCCAGTGATACATTGTTTTAACAGTTTTCCTTTTTGCTTAGGTACCAGACTAAGTTTTAGTTACTATTTGATGTTTTTAATGTTACAGGTAATTTCTCTAACCTGTTGTCAGCACTCTTTTTAATTCAGGCTCTTTAGTATTATGTATGCATCTTTATTTTTGACTACCACAAAAAATAACCATAATAAATAAATAAATGAAAATTAAAAAATATAATAATAATAATTCAGGAGCAAAAGATTAAAAAGGTAGTTTTGGGGCCAACTTTTTAGAACTTTGCCCAAATTTCTATAAAAATTTCGAAATATCAGTTTCAATATAATTTTTTTTCCAACCATAATTGCATATATTAAATAAGTTATTATCGAAATTTTCGAATTGAATTATAACTCTTCTGGAGTAACTTTTCTAGAAAATAGTTTCTTTTATCCAGAAATAGTTACTTTCTTTATACAAAATAATTTAAGATAAAATTTAGGATAAAAACATGATTTATATATTATTGAACTGTGATTTCTATTATAAAGACCACGGTTAAATCTACCACTATGGCATGGGTTGAATTAGGAGAAAACTCTGCTATCTAAGGAAAAGAGATAGTCGGTGTGCTTTTTTTATTCTAGACATAGCTCGAAATGCATGTTTAAGAAAATTTACACAGCAAAAAATTAGCTCTTTTCCACGTTCAACCCAAATTTAACAACTAAACGAGGAATTTTATGCTTACTTTTCTTTACATACTTAAGCAGTAGGCATAATTTACGGGGTGAATTCCCAAACTCTGTTGTCGGCTGTACAGATGTAACTTTTCAAGCGATGTCTTTATATTCAGTACTCTAAAAGATAGTGAATTTTGAAAGTCTCAAATTCCTACAACCTAAATTTACTACTACTATTATAAATTTATAGGACTCGAAGCAACCTTCTAAAAACAACTTGATTTTTAAAGTCTTTTCAGAAAATAGTCTTAATTTGATAAAATGTATCAAGTGATCTGTGCAAATGAATGATATCATATAACAAAATTTTTGGAATCATTAGTTTATAATTTAAAAAAGGACAATACTCAAAATAGAAATTTGAAAAACAAAATCAAATGCTATGTCCATTTTTTAAAAACACATTTTGATATGTGTGTATCTTAAACACTCATTTCGAGCTGTGTTTATTTTCTTAAAAACTCATTTTAAACTGCTCATTTGCAAAATAGGGACATGCTTGGTAACGTTATAGAAGGGATAGGTGAATACGTTGAAAAGCCATAGGACTGGTTCCCCAATCTATTGCCCTTAAAAATATGCATCCAAGTAATTTCAGACTATCAGGTCGTGAAGGATGCACGTTGAATCTACACGTGATCACGAACAACATCCAAAACCACATTCAGAATTGATTCCAGTGAAACCTCTTGCAGAAAAAGATTATAGCGTGAGCCATTGAGACGTGCTGGTAGAAGACATATAAATAAACAAGTACAGTGCGTAAAACAAAGACGAAAACCTGAATAACTTTTGTTCTAATGACTGGATTTTCATGAACTAAGTGCCTATCGTGATGTTTTTAAGGGGCCACCTCAAATATTTTAATAAGTACTAACTGTTATGTTGCTGAAAATATAAAATCGTACTTTTTTTAATAAACACCCTGAAAAACTTTAATGTTCGGAGTCTCGTGTACTAAAGACTCAATCTTAATGGATTGAGGACCTTAGCTTAAATATGCTAATTAATAAGCACAGACGATATTTTTAGTTACAAATCAAACATAAAAATGTACTTTGTTTGAATAACAAGCCTCCTTTAAACAGATATGGAATTTTGACTTTTAAAAATATAGGGTGGCTGAAATTTTGAAAAAAAAAAAAAAGAATCTGTCCCCTTAGTTTAGTCAAGAGAGCAGTCCCTTAATTAAATCCTTTAATCCCTCTTCATGTTTAGGTATTTCTCCATACCTCAAGAATTTTACACTGAACTGTAAATTTCAATTATTAAAATTTAATTCCATTTAAGGTTGATTGATTTGATTTATTGAGATTACATACATTTGCTGACTTGTGTGCTCAATATAGGCTTTACATGGTGGACGCTAGAGGAAGGGGGTTTGAACGGCGAGAGGACCACTCGTCTAGTCAGCAGATGGGGAGATAAGGAGTGATAGATTTAAATGACCCCGTCCGAGGAGTCTGTCGAGGCACAAGACATTTTACATGCAGAAAGGTAGACCCCCTGGCCGGTTGTGGTCAATGGCACGTGGCATCCATGTCTAATTGGTTAATATCCATGTCTAATGAGGGAGGACTTTCCAACAACTTAGCGAGGTTGCTCTCGCCGTAAACTAAATTTTTGTTTTCATTGTTTTCTTAATTAAGAATCAAAACAATTTTGAATTGTATGGCTACAAAATTTTTTATATTATTTTAAACTATGCAATTTTAAATGTAGACTATTTCTTGAAATCAAATTGCGAAGCCTAGGAAGTTTCTATCCATAATTGCAACAATTCTCAGAAATGGAATTGAAGTAGGGTAAACCAACCAGTGAAGGAACACTACCCAGTGAAGGAACATTTCATATATATTGATTAAAAATAAGAACTTGAAAGTTTTTTTTAAGATTGATTGGCAACAATAGCTTACTGCCAAACAATAGGAAGTCATCTAGCAATATTTTGGATTACCTGGTCAAATAGATTTCTCTGGAAAAATTTTTGAATTATCTCTGCAACACCTTGTTTCGTTGAAAAAATTATAAGGTGAGTGTTTGTATTTATATGTTTGAAGTGGAATTAATTGCATGTAGTAGTCTTATTTTTCGCACTATGAAAAAGAGAATACAAAATATAGTTATTGAAGTTACGTTTTATTTTTTTTAAAGCACCATAGCATAATCAAGTTTTGAGATAAGGGGGTGTTTATTCACTGGATCACCAAACGATGAAACACCAGTGAAGGAACAATTGTTTCTTAACTGGGTTCATTTCCCAGTTAATGAAAATAAAAGAAATTTTTTAATTTTCTTGTACTTTTAGTCATATTATACATCAGAATTCTGTTTAAAAGACAAAAAAACAACTTCCAACCAGTGAAGAAACAGGCATGTTCCTTCACTGGGAATACTTCCAGTGAATGAACAGTAATGTGTGAAATATGATTTTACATGACTCTAGGAAAAGTAATTCTGCTATATAGAGGACAACCGAAATTTTGTTAAAAATTTTATGAATAATTCCTGAAATAATTTCTGTTCAAAATGTTAATTTAATAGCTTAATTTAAGAAAAAATTATAATTTATATTTATTAATGGGGTGTGTAGTTACATCAAATGTTAAGCAACTTAATAAACTATGTTTACAAATCAAAAACTAATTAAATATAATCATAAAAATTCGAATAGAAAATTTTTTCGCTGTCTTTTGCACCAAGAACTCCTAATAAGCTATCATTATAGGATAGCAACGTGATTATATAATTTATAAAAACTACTTTACTATGTTAGAATTTAGAAGCAAGCTCCTCAACAAAAAACAGAGTTAAACAGAAACGATACACAATTTCTTCAGAAGCTTGAGAGGAAAATCCCTCAAGATATGTTGCAAATTTTTAACGCAGCATTGACTGAAGAGTCTAATATCGAAAATGTCCAAGAGCCTGTACTTTTTTCAATATGGAAGAAGTACGTATTAAAAGAAGACCACTTGGTTAAGTCAAACTTAGGAACTGAAGCTAGTATTGATAATGAATGCATCTTAGATATCGAATTTGAAATGAGTCCTCATGCTGATCCTCTCTTAGTTGAAAAAAGAAATGATTCTATAAGTAAAATCAGTACTTCTAAAGATCCTCTAGATATAAGTCAACAAGAGATGGATTTGCCTCAAACTTCAAGACACCTTTCCCCCGTCTATTTTCGAGAAAGGCATTCTAGAAATGTTGCTGAAAAATCAGAAGAAGTTTGGAAGAACCATTTACATTGGCCAAATATTGATGATAAAAAGAAAGGTCAAATAAGAAGAAAAACGAATAAATTACCTTTTGCACTAACTTCAGAGAAATGGCAAAAATTTCAAGAGGCTGAAAGATCTAAAAAAAATTAAAACAAGAGAACATGGAAAAGAAAAAGAAAGAAAAAATACTTAAAAAAGAAAAAAAGCTTCAAGAAATAAGAGGAAAAAGAGTAAACAAAAAGGTGATAAAATAATAATGATAATAAACAGCATCGGATGACACAATGATTTAGATTTGACTGTCAAATTATAAGAAAGAACGATTTTTTTAAATTTATTTTGTATTTAACATCACTTTAATTTCTAGTTCATGATTACAGAAAAAAGTTAGCATTTTACAAGTACTTGTATGTTATAATTTCACAAATAGTCTTGTTTTTATGTATTTGTATGCCTAAAAAATTCATAAAGAGCATTAAAAAATAACCAAAATTAAGTGTTCCTTTACTGGGCAATTTTGTGTTCCTTCACTGGGTAGAGCTGTTCCTTCACTGGGTCTTCTTACTAGTTGTTATTTGAACCTCCAAAACTTTAAAACAATATTATGTAAGTTCTCTACAATTTTTTTGCATAGTTTGCAATTAGTAACAAATATGTTGACACTGTCATTTAACTGAAATTACGAATTTTGAAATTAATATGATTTTTTAAAAGGCAAGCGAAGCTTAAGTGTTCATTCACTGGTTAGTTTACCCTACACTGTTTTTATTTTTTTAAAGAAAAAATTTAAAATCTAATAAAAATTTGTATACCTTCCAATTCAATTTTCTTGACCATTTTTAAATAAAGCAATAAAAAATTATTTGTTTCAACCCATTTTCGGCCAAAAATGCCTAAGCCCACAATTTTAATAAATAATTTTTCATTAACACCGAGGCGAATATTTTTCCATAATTTTATTTTTTGTTGCTGTTTTTAAGGATTCTAAAGACATCTATAAAATATTAGTAATTCAATTGGAGTAAATAATTTCTGTTTCAAAGCTATGGAATCAATTCTTACAAATGACGGTACAATTTTGCCCCTTGTAAATGCCAAACTATACAGTTGCAAAGAAAGAAAAAAATTATTTTTTTTTCCATACATGTTTTAGAACACCCGAAGCAATTTTTGGGTTTACGATTTCTAATGTTCAACTCCGTAGCCTTGTAATTTTGAGCTCGATCCAGAAGACAAGAGACTTACTGGATAAAGTATTGGGAGAAATTTGCCTTCGTGGAGGACCTTTTTGATGGAACTAACCCACAGTAACGTTATATGGAGAGGAAGACCACGAAAAACTCCCACCCTTAGCCTGACGTCTACTACTGAGGACATTTCACGTCAGCACTATGACCGGTGCAAGCCGGGTGTGGACTCTTATCAACCAGCCACCACCAGGATTCGAACCCGGTTCGCCTCATTGGAAGGCAAACGCTCTATCCCCTGAGCCATCACAGCTCAAGAAAGGAAGTTGGAATTTCACAACTCAACGTTATTTCGGATTACAATAAGTATATGGGAGGTGTAGACCTACATGACAATGCCATAGCTAAATAACACATCAAGATTCAAGGTAAAAAATGGTGGTGGCCATTTTTTACAAACATCATTGATAGCGTTATAGTAAATTTCGAGAAGCTGCATATAATTTCAACTAGCTCAAAAATATCACTTTTAGACATTAGATCTTATATAGCTATTGCCCTATTATAAAATCTGAATCCAAGAACAATCCATCTGGTGAAAGTACATTGCAAGTTAACCATCCGTACAACGGTCGCCTATTGTCAGCAGTTCTACCTATAGAAGTACGGACTGATAGAATCGGACATACCATTAGTGAAAAAAAAAAAAAAAACCCGCAGACGATGTAAAGTGAAAAAACCACATGATTAATTTATGCACCAAATGCGAAGTCCATTTGCATTCAAAATGTTTCGAATGTTTCCATTAAAAATATAAGCGTTGAACTAAACGAATTGTTCATTGATCTGGCTAATGGTGCGTATACGCACCATTTTAATTCTTAAATGAAATATTATTTTTAATGCACGAATGCATTATTTTTTGTCTTAATGAATCTAATTTAAACATATTTCAATGAAAATAATACCATATTTTATGAAATTTCTATCCTTGGCCTAAATGGATTCAGGAATTACCTTTGGATAAACTACTTCTATGATTCTATGCAAATTATTTTTATCCGTTTTAAAATTTCCAGAGACATAGCTAAATACGCAGAAAAGGGAAATTAACATTAAGGAACCCAAACTTTCGAAACCTCTTCAGCCGAAACTATTGAGAAAATAATTTCCCAATTCAAATATTATTATATAATAATTTCCCAAAAATACAAAAACGTTGCAAAAGAGGTACATTAATTTATGTATTGTATGTTTTTTAAAAGTATGTTTTTTCTCCGTTTCTTTAACTTGATTAATAAATAACTCTAATAAATGAGCATATTTGAGATCACCCTTTTAACCATTAAGAAAGGTCATGATCAAATCTAATAAATTAAGATAGACGTTCCAATGATCAAATTTGTAAGCATGTAATCATTAGAGCGAAAATTAATAAAGTGATATATCTTTTTATTTTGTGCACCTTACATCCTTTGAGGAGCTAACTCTGTGTTGTCTCATACGTGAGGTGCATGTCAACAAATTCAGCCTTGGTGTAACGATAAATGTTGCCCAAAATACGAGTAGAAGATTCAAACTAACTATTTAATACGCCGAACTCAACCGCGCTCTCTACTGTCATTTCCGCTGATATTCCTTTATGAAATATGCTTATTTAGTCCCCTCTAACTGCCTTTGTATTGTTGACCTACAGTTTTCATAATAATAAGTAACATTTAAAGTAGTAATATTAGCAAATGTATTGCGTCGGAGAGCTTTACTTCCTAATATTTTTTTCTTAACACGCTTTTTGAGCTGTTTCCATTTTCTTAAACACGCATTTTGAACTGTGTCCATTTTCTTAAACACGCATTTCGAGCTGTGTCTAGAATAAATAGCTTATAGACAAGAAATTTTTTGCAAAACATCAAGCGTTGAAATGTTTGGCCCATCATTCAAGATCTTTTTGAGAAGTAAAATATATCCTGTATCCGCTTTTTTCCCCCTTGTAGAAATTATATTTATAAATAGCTTTATAAGTTTATTAAAATCAATATAAGATTTTTTAGTTTAATGAACTACACAAATTGTTGGCTCAGATTATGCGTTTTTTGGGACAACATACCTAGTCCTGTTTTCTTTTCTTTATGTTCTGCTTTTCTTTGAGGCCTTATGGGCTTTACTTAGTATATGCAGTGATAATGTCATAATTTATGATAAATTTTTAATATTTACTATTTTCTTCCTTTTTCCAAAAGATTATTACTTTATTATTTTAGAATCTTAATAAAATAACACTTTAAATGAAACTGCTCAGTTATAAAAGCGATGTAAAGTTATAAATTATAAAAACTTTTTAATCCTTAAGTGTTCTCTTGACAAACCCCATAAAATCATATTTCTGTAATACGTTTTAACGTGAATACCATTCTTGGTGTAATCTGTAGTATTTGATTTAAAAGACTCTTAAAGACAGACGAATTTAGCGTTTTCTTTTTTTTAAACAAAAAGATAAATTTTAACGGTTTTCAGTTTAAAAACTTTTTAAAGCAATGTAAATTAAGTTCTTAGCGAAACTTGGGTGGCAGCGCATAAAACCATGCTTAAATCCACTCATGCAAAAACCGATATTTACTTCGATACAGTTTTCACGCGAATACCATTTGTTGATTAACATATATAATTTAAATGGGTAACCGTTTCAGTAGAATTTTCTTTTTATTATTTGCAGACCGTTCTTGATAAAAGCTGCTCTTACAGGTGTCTTTAGATTCAACAGGAACAGAAAGAGGGGGGGGGGATGACTGTTCTTTGATTAGAATGAGATGCGTTCTAGGATATTGGAGAGTATTTCTTGGGCTTTTTCCTCGTGTGTTTCCGGTGTAACACCTGGACCTTCCTAATAATGATGGACGTTTAGTGAATTTTAGAACACTTTTTTTTCTATTAACACGGAATAACTTATATTTTGGACCAATTATTATTTTATTTATTTATTTTTTCAACTCAAATAATGATTTAAAAAATTAGAAATTTTGTAAGAAATACATCATACTTTTATATTTCATTTAAGCGCACAAATTCCGTCTTGTTTCTACAGACATTTCTTAAAAAAAAAATTAAGAAAAATTGGTACAAGATTGTGTTGTACCATTGAATATCATACCTTGAATAACAGTAATTTCGAGTTCTTTTTTTTTAAAAAAACTTGTTAGTTGCTTGAATTTGGAAATTCGTGCAATTAAAACTTGGTTTTCTAGAATCAAATGAATCATAAATGTAGTCTTTTATTGGAATATTTACAAAAGTTATAGCTTTACTAAGAACATATACGTTTAGGAAGTCGTAAAGTCTAAAGGCAAAATATTTATGCTACCTGGATCTGTTTTACATACTTTTGGTACTGATACTGGTTAAAAGTACAATAAGCCTACACTTCTTTGATTTTATTAAGTCAAACAAAAATAAATTGTTTTTCTCAAAAAACTGGTATTTTATATTAAAGAGAAGGTCATTTTGATACATTTCTAATTCTTCGTTCTGTTTTCAAATGTGTGATAGCGTTTTATTTTCGAATCTAGCCGATTGAAAAAAAAAATTATTCATATCTTCGCTGAGTTTTTAAATCTAGACACAGCTCGAAATGCGTATTTACGAAAATGGAAACTGCTCAAAATGCGTGTTTACGAAAATGGAAACTGCTCAAAGTGCGTGTTTACGAAAATGGATCAGCTTAAAATGAGTTATGCTTAGTACATTAAAAAGTAAATAAATTTCTCGTTTATTAGTTATTAAATTTGGATTGAACTTTGAAAAGGCATATTTTTCCTTGTGTTCATTTTTTTTAAACACGCATTTTGGGCTAAATCCATTAACGTAATCACGCATTTTGAGTTGCGTCTATTTTCGTAAACACGCATTTCACACTGTGTGCATTTTCTTAAACACGCATATTGAGCTGTGTTCATTTTCTTAAACACGCATATTGAGCTGTGCTCATTTTCGTAAACGCGTATTTTGAGCTGTGTCTATTTTCGTAAACGCGTATTTTGAGTTGTGTGCATATTCTTAAACACGCATTTCAAGTTTTATCTAGATTTAAAAACTCAACGACGATATATATATATATATANATATATATTGGCTTATTACAACCAACCAGTTTCTCATTAGACTATAAGCCTTTAGTCTAATTAGAAACTGTGTGCAGAATGACTGAATCAGCCTGAATTTATTTTGCCATCACTATGATCCTTGTTCTCTGCTGGTACTTTAAATAAGAAGCTAGTATTAATTTTATTTTAATTCACAAAATTTTATACCAAAAAATAAAACAAAAGTAATTAAGTTCCTCTTGTTTAATTTTCTTTAATAAGCCTTTTTTTCAATTTTAATACAACTGACCCTATTCTGCAGTTTACGACTATCAATGTTCAACACCGTACCCTTGTTATTTCGAACCCAACCTGGAAGTCAAGGGAACTCTTGGATCAAACATTGGGATAAACTAGGCTTCATGGAGGACATTTTGATGGAACTAACCCACATTTGCGTTACATGGAGAGGAAAACCTCCTACATGTATCCGTAACCCGATACGTCTACCACTGATTTTACGTCCGTACGGTGGCCAGTGCTAAACGGATGCAAAATTCGTATCAAGCAGCCACCACTGGGATTCGAACCTGTGTCGTCTTAGTGGGGGTGAACGCTCTATCCCCCAGCGGCTCAATCGAACTGATTAAAAAGACTTTTCTAATTAGTTTTGCAACAGAATTTCAGCAGCGGTTTTGTAGAAAGGCGGAGTTTTCAAATAACTCAAAACACCAAAAGATAAAGATTTTCGAAGTTAGTTTTTATGACTCATCCGCAAAAAAGATCATTTTTTAGTTTGGTTCGTTGAGATAAGGATTAATTTTCATTAAATAAAGGATATAGTAAGCATCCTTTATTTATTAACAATTTGAGGTGTTCTGCAGCGATGACTGGTTATGGTGATTATTAGTATCTAAAACAGCTTCAAGGTAGATATTATAAGGAAAACGTTTAAATTTTTGGGTTAAAGGCTAGACTTGTCTCATGAAATAGTATACGCATGTAAAAACATTTTTTTTTTTATTTCATTAATAAATACGATTTACTGAAATAAAACATAATACACAAGTTTTACGCTGAAAATTTGATTTTTTTTTTCATGTACAAAAAACATTTATTTCACTATCCCGAGTTATCCATTCTTAATCTATCTATTTTTATCTATTTTTAATTATAATTTAACACTTTTTAACACTTCGAAAGTTTTAACCGCTTCCTTTACCAATTAAAAAAAAAGAAATGCGAAAAATCAAAATATTTTTTTTAATTTCATTAATAAATACAAGGAACTACAACAAAACATAATACACAAGTTTTAAGTTGAAATTTTAATTTTTTTCATGTATTACCATTTAATTTACCATTAGTTTACTATCTCGAGTTATCTCGGGCAAATGAAAAATCTAAATATTACTATGATAGTTTTTAAAATAAGGGACAACACACACTTTCCAAACCCCAGTGAAGTGATACGCCATAATTTCTTTTTTTTTTTACTCTTTTTTTTTTCTGTAAATTCAGTAGCCATCGTATACCCAGGAAACACGTGTACAGTTCCACAATCCAACAGCAAAACTATCAAACAAAACCTGACAAACTTCCAATCTCAGCAGATTATTATTATTTTTTGCTTTCGGCTAAGTAAAAAAGTGATCAAACAAAACGTACTGACAAATTCTGCAACACCCGGGATAATAAATATTTGCAAGATATACATACCCGAGTAAACTCGGGATAATCAGGAAGCTGTTAAGATAGTATTTCATTCTCATTGAAATTTTAATTCTAGGCTGACATTTTCATAAAATTGCTTATGTTAGCAATCCTTTAAAGATGGTATTTAGGGAGAAAATAAAAAGTGGTAGCATACATTTGAATAAAGTAACAAACTTGTTTTCGCTTTAATTCTTACATATTTCAAATATATTAGTTTTAAGCATGCTTGCATAATCTTTATTTTGAAGCAAATTATGAAATTAAGCAAATCAAATCATTAATGTCTTGTATTGAAATAAACTGATAATGGGGGGGGGAGTTGTTTGGTTACCCCTTTTTGGTTATTTTTTCTGATTTTTGCCACTCTAGCATTAGACGCACGCTGTGTCGCTAATAATGAGTAATGTTAGACCATGATGAATTTTCATCATTAAAAATCAACTTGCAAAACCGAGGAAGATTCGATTCATCACTGCAACAAGTCTACTTTATGGTCAAATAAAAATTTCACTATTAATTAAATTAAGAAAAGCATTATGTTTGGAATTTTTTTTTTAATGGCGGGCACTTGGAACTATTGTCCATTGGTCTCAGAAAGTGCCAGAACTGCTACCCTCTTCTTGTTACCCAGTGGGCACCTGTGGCGAAGCCACGGCGGTGGAGCAGCGTCACCCATGTCACACTCACACATTCACACACAAAGGAGAAAGGGCATAGAACACAAAGAGAGAGAAAGAAACATCCATGCCCAGAGCGGGATTCGAACCCGCAGCCACTGGCTGCGCAGTCAGGCACGCTAACCGCTCGGCCACCTGGCCGGCTAGAAATTTTAATTTCGCACTTTTTGGGATACCATTATCAAATTCTTCTTGATTTTTCCGAGGTAACTAATTTTAGAAAAAGTGTGACTATTTCGTAATACGCTTTCAGAAGACCCACAAGCGGGTTAAAAAATGCTTTTCTCAGTGTAACAGTCTTTGTAAAAATGTACTGAATCAAGAATGACTAAATATTTGAAAATATCCACAATTATAACCTTATGGTAATTTAGCTATTTGATTCATTAAAAATTTATATGTCAACCGCAGTAAGTAAGAAAACTTTATAATGCTTATTTTGAACATAAGGGATTTATAAAACATTAGAATTCTGAAGCTAATTAGCATCATTGATGGTACATGGGCCAACTTCATTTACCGCTTCATCTATTTACGGAAAAATAAATAAAAATGCGTGTGTGATCTGCGCAAATACCAAATGTTATTTAAAATTAGTTTTAATTCTAACGTAGACAGCTTATATGAGCATTTCGATAAACAGCTTCATGTTTATTAGGATTTAAAAAAAGAAAAAAAAAACAGTCCGGTGAACTTGCTTCAAATTTTATTTATATAATTTATTTCTACAATTTATTCGTAAAGTGAAGTATGATTTTGAACGTTTGGCGGTGCGTTTGTTTTTAAGTTCTATATTTATTTCAGTTTTCGAAATATTTTAAGAAAGTGAAGAGAATGCTACGTTAAGTAAAATTTTTTCCTTTTACTAATAAATAAATTAAAATATTAAAAATAAAAAAGATGAAATTACATTATTTAGAATCGAATCACACAAATAGACAAACAATTTATAAAAATCAAGGAAGGATGTGAAAAATAAGTTGAATGAATTATATACGTGTCGAACCGTTACAAAAAATAAATAAATAAATAAATAACAATAAAATAAATAAATAAAAAAGAACTGGATGTTTATTTAGAATGTAATTCTGTGTTTACCAAATCTTATATCTTTATTCGCTATTAAAATATTTATTATAAATATTTCGCTGTAAAATATATTAACGTTTTGTTGCTTGTTTCTTACTTCATTTTGAACGTTTTCTGCATTGTCTTTGCAATAGTCTTGTCTCGCACAGTAAAACTTTCATTGCGTTTCCAAACTCCAATTGATATAATCATCGTCGATTTCATTTTACTGATGTTTAGCTAAAATTGAACAACGTTTAGTTAGAAATGAACAACAACTTAGACCGGGATAGTTTGGTTGGTAAAGCATTGAGCGCATGTCCAAGAGATCGTCGGTTCGATCCCTGCCGGCCGAAGACTCCCCTAGTAGTAAATGATGATTAGTGCAAGTTAAATCTGGCGGGTCACAAATTCCTCAATGTTTCAATAACAAATCAATACCACGATGGGTACTGAATTGGAAATTGAGCGTTCTCTGGTTCAGATCAAAACTACGATCTGTGGATGAATAAATAGAGGAATGAATGGGTCCGCCCTATAAACCGGCTGTGACGTGTGCGTGGACGAAGAAGTATTCTTGGCCATAGATGGCGCTACTGAAAAGCAAGAAACGCGTCCTATGCGCTTAATTTGCTTACGTTTCACAAAGCAGGCTTGCTGAGTCGCGATAGCTCAGGGGATAGAGCGTTCGCCTTCCAATGAGGTGAACCGGGCTCGAATCCCAGTCGATATGAATTCCGCATTCGGCTTGCACCGACCACAGTTCTGACGTGAAATATCCTCAGTGGATATTTCAGGCCATGGATCATGGGTTAGAGTCCCCTTGCCATCAGGCTAACCGTGGGAGGTTCTCGTGGTCTTCCTCTCCATGTAACGCAAATGCGGGTTAGTTCCATCAAAAAGTCTTCCCCGAAGGCAAATTTCTCCCAATATTTAATCCAGGATTTCCCTTGTCTTCTGGATTGGGTTCGAAATTACAAGGCTACAGAGTTGAACATTAGTAGTCGTAAACCCAAAATCGGGTCAGCTGTTTAACGACGGTTATAAAGCAGGCTTGCTGGCTGTGCAAGTGACATTAGAAACAGCAGACTAGAAAAAAAATTATATTTGCAGTGCAATTGTTAACTTATTTTTCATGCCACTATAACCAATCTATATTTTTGGCTAAATGAAAAAAATTAAATGCATGGAAAAAAAAATATTTTGCATATAATTATCTATGAAGTAAAAAATTTTATAATTGTAATATTTTACAAAATGTTTCAAAATTATTGTATGCAGAATTTTTCAATTCGCTTAAAAAGTTCTGAAGATATGGTATGAAATACGCGAAAGTAAATTTAAAATCAAGAGGACCAAACTATTGGAACCATATTTCTTAGACTGTGGCTACCTTCTTTATTTTGGGGTTTAGAAATATGACTCCATCAAAAAAAGGCATGATTATTCAGAGAAAGTACGATTTTGTGTATAATTTCGAAACTTAAAATATAGTCTGCAATATTTAATTACCATATTTGACGTCATCCCCTATGACCATTAAGATTGAGTCCTAGAATGCGAAGATTCGATCCTTAGATCAAAAGTTTTTAAGGGTAATCGGTTTATTTTTTTGCACTATGAACATTCAATTTTATGTTTTCTTTTTATTTTTTTACGAGAATTTAATATTACTAGCTATGGTCACATAGGTTACCACTATGGCCTATGTGAACCCAGGTAACTGAATTATTTCTCGTCTGTTTATTCCTTTTCTTGCAAAAAAATTAATTATAGATATGAGAAAAAAATTCAATCAAAAAACTGAGAACAATGTTTTAAAAAAATCATTTGCATTTAGAAAAGACATCGTGCTTGGGAATAGAAAAAATACCATAATTAAAGAAACAACATTTCATATTATAAATGCTTATTTCATCCATTTTCGAGCAACACCTTCAAGAAGAGAGAAGTCCTCAACACGGATCAATTTGGTAATCCGACCTAACAAACATAAACTGCGCAGTGGAGGAAAAATAAGAAAGATGTCACCACGTTCGTGCTAATAAGCTGCGCAGTGGAAGTAATACGAAGGATGTCATTACCTTTGGAATACTAAAGGACAAAATTTCTTGTTTATGGTAACTCGTGTTGAGGCCTTCTCTTTCGTACTTTTTAGTTCAAATCGTACTTTTAAATCGTAACACCTTTGATTTTTAGAGAAGTATTGAAAGCAAACTGCTCTAGTTTATAAATAAGAATGCTTTTTTTCATGTGGAGATCCAGGCAGAAGAATCTAATCGCTGTGTACGTGCATTAAGTTTTTATTTAAGTTTATTAATTACGTCTTCAATTTAATTTTTGAACATTCTGTACAGGAATATAGCATTGTTTGCAATTCGACTGAGTTAACAATTCGCTGACTAATTGTACGTTTTTATAATACTTTTAAAGTTTGTTTCTAAATTAATTATCAATATTTTCGATTGAAGTTTTATGTAATAGCTGAATTTCTCAATACTTATAAAGTTGTTCTTTTTTTTCCTAGGGAAGATGTACTCAACAATTTCCTTTTCTTTCTTTTTTTTTATCAAACAGATTTAAATCAACGAACCCTGCTTTTAATAAGTGAACTATACATGATATATATTATTTCATTTTAAGCTGTTTGCAATTTTTAATACCATTCATTAATACTTCAATAAAGTAAGCCTTCAATTAAAAAACGTTCACTGGTTTTGATCAATTTGAAATTTATCATTAAATTTAAATATGTTGTGGAATTTTTTAATTTTTTTTGGAAACAATTTCTTCGTTTCGTTTAATGATACTACGCTTACTAATTTTCTCTAAGTCTAAAACTTTGGTAAATTGGTATATCATTTGATAAATTTCTATCTGATTTTTTTTAAATAGTTAAACTTGCAAAATTGATTCTGAATTATTATCCTCAATTTCAGGATAATCCTTTTATTAACAATAATAGTGTTTTTTTTTCAAAAAAAGGATAAAAAAACATGAATGAATTGTTATAGTTATAAGAAATCAATTTTTTTTTTCTCTTAAGAATAAAATGTAATATTTTAGGTGCATATTGATCATGAAGTCTAACAAAGAAAATAGTAAATGAAATGCGGCCTTTGTATCTGAAAAGTGAATTTCTAATTGAGAGCAAACTTTCAAATCTAAGCATTTAAGTAATTTGTTTTATCCCCAAGACAATGTCGAATTAAAGTTAGTACAACCAAATATGCATAGCTTGTTTACAAAATATCAGCTACTATAGCAAATACTTTTATTATAAAATTTTTGCTAATACTTCTAATATTTTTTTTAAATATAATTTTGGCACATAGTTGTTCGTATATTGCCTTTGTATATTGTCTACGAAATATGAGTACTTCTTTACTTGAAAAGACATAAAATTACTCTTTTCATGCTCTAACTTCGTTATGTTAGAAACATTACATTTATGTGTGGTGCATGATTTTAAATTTTCTCCATTAATTATATTTTTATAATAGTCTCTAATTCATTTAAAGCAATTCAAATGTTTTTTTTTGTTTCGTTTGCTACAATATTAATAGTTTTATTATTTATAATAATCCTATAGTCAAAATAAAAAGGATGAACTCCCAATCTCGGACTATTGATCTTTAACAAGTTTCATGAAATTGTTTATTCATGAAAGTGATTAAACTACTGAATAGTTGCAAAGATTCTTGTAATGTTCTTCGTTTTGATGCAGCGTTTCTGGAAATGATCTTTTTTGTCTGAAAATCGAGCTTTGAGAAACGACTAAATTTTTAATATTTTAAAAAAAATCCTGGTTAACTTTTGTACCAGTAAATATTTTAAAAGGTAAATATATAATAAAAATATATTTACAGAGAAAGGTTTTTTTGTATTTCTTTGAGGAGGAGTGCGAAAATCCTCTTGCAACAAAGGTGTGGATGAAAAACAAAAAATATAATGATATAATAAAGACTTTATTTTTATACATAATTACGAAGTAACTCTAGACATCGGTCATACCGATTTACAAGCTTCAAAGTGCCCTCCTAGAAAAAATCCAAGCTCTTCTTACTGAAGACGCATTGAGTGACATTGCTTCCGAGATTCTTCTTCAAAGTTGGAAATCTCTGGGAATGAGATCAGGACCGTATGAAGGATGATCAAGACGCTTCCAACCTAGAATTGCATTATGGTTTTGCTTTACTGACGCTGAGTGTGATCTTACATTGTCATCCAACATCAGAATGCCTCATGAGAGAAGGCCAGGCTTTTTTTTCTAACTATTCGACAGGATGTAAGATGGTTCCAACGTTCAGGAAAACCTAGTTCAGCAATAAAACTTCGGGACCAAACTGAGAGGTTCGTTCCCACAGTGGGCATGCACTGCGACATCTGCTTGATCAAAGTCGAATGATACACAATGGTGTCAAAATCTGTCTTGTTTCCTTCATTACAGATCAACTTCTTGACGAAAATTACAGGGTAAACTTATTTCTGCCTTCATCTCGGCTGAGATATTTTTATGTGAAGGAAATGACGGGAAAAGTAGTACTAATGGATGGTTTAGTCGTGTTAAAGTAGTGCAATGCGTCACTATAGTTCTACCCGAGAGACAATATTTTACAATATTGCCATAATACTGAATAGAACTTATAGAAGGGGTAAAATGCCTCATTAACTTCTTCAAAAATTTTAATAAATATAAATATCATGAAAAAGAGGTACAAAAATAACTGCTAAATTAGAGTTGCAGTTGAATTAATGAGCTTATAAAATTATATTACAATTTATTTTAAATAAATAAGTGTTTTAACATTATAGCTACTCAATATGTTTCCCATCATTAAGAATTACAGCCGTCAGACGATGGAAGACACCCTGCACAGCTATCAATAGCATTTCAGAGGATATACCTGAAGCATGGTGGTGTATAGTGGTTTTGAAATGGGTCAAAGACGTTGTCTGATCTCTATATACACACGACTTTAAATAGCCCTGTGACAAAAAGAAGCAAGATGAAAGATCAGGAGACCTTGACAGCCATTCTTGTGGGAAAACATCGATTGAGAACATGGTTGTCTCCAAATGTCAATTTTAGAAGTGTCCTAACAGGAATAACTATGTGTGCAGTTGCTCCATCCTGCATATATATTATTGAATAGGGTGCTTGCTTTTCTTGTAACTAAGGAATGACTCTATTTTTTAATAGCACTTCATGTTGTTTACCTGTGACAGAAACTGTTTGAAATATTTTACCATACAGTTCCTCGAAGAAGAAAAAAACACCAATGGTGAATGATGCGGTAAAATCGCACCAAACTGTCACCTTTACTCCATTTTTCAATGATGTGCGGATTTTTGCTTTCCCATATACGACAATTGTGTGGGTTAACTCTTCCACTTGTGTAAAGTAGGCCTCGTTGGATCACAAAACATTTAAAAGCCAATCTGGATTATCCTTCATTTGCAAAAAGACCCAGTTAGCAAAATCTTGGTGTTAAGTCAAGTGGTTAAAGTTCTTGCACGAATTGTATTTACGGATACTTTTTTTGTTAGAAGAATCCTTAAGCATACTAATAAAGCTTTATCAGGCAAAGATCTTAACACAATAGGTGAAGATGAAAGTTTGCCGAAATTCGTTTTTTAGTTTCTCGATTCTTTGAAAATCGTTTCCTTTAAAACTCTAAAATATTCTATGAGTTCAGAATATCTTAGTGTGGAAAGACGCTCTTAACTCGCATGTTTGTGCGAGTATTTATGCAACAGACAATATAAAAATTGCTTAACAATAATACACTCTACACTACAATAATGAAAGAGACACTTTCAGATTTTGATATTTTTATGAATTTATCAAGAAATCTTCGAGGATTATTTCATAACTTTAGAAATACTTAGGCCATTCGTTGGGGTTTACACCAGCAATGAGAGGTCCAATCGGGCCACCTAGGTATTCATTTAGTTGCCCTAGAATTTTATATGGTAGACAAACTTAGAAAAAAAACTTAACTTTACAATTGTAAATTTTATGTCATAGTACACATCAAAAATTATTGATTGTCGTCTATTACACCTTAAAAAATATTAAATATCTAATTAGTTAAATATATGTTAAATGGTTGGAAAGTTTAGGTAGTTAGACAATAAATTTCTTAAGAAGTTAAGCATCCCATGGCTGTTGAACTAACCATGGAAGAGTTTCGTAGCTTTCCTCTCCATAAAATGAAAATGTAGTTCTTAAAAGTCTTTCGCAAAAAAAGCTTGTTCCAGTGATTAAACTGAGGGTTTTCTTGTCTTCTGGGTTGACTTCGACGATAAAATTGCAATCATGCGATATATTCTTTCTCTATTCTACATGACGATAAGTTTGGAGTGGAAACATTATTGTCTTGCACAATTTTTAACGATTTTCTTTATATATACTTTAAAATAGAAACTTTGTTATTAATCGAAAATAGTTCCAAAAAGTTTGTTGATTATTTGCAAAGTTATAGCCAAAAAATGTAAGACAAAAAAAAAATTAGGTTTTTATGAAAATGTCCAAATCTCTATAAATATATAGGCTGGTTTTGCAAAATTTTATGCTATTATTTCAAGTAACAGTCTAAGTAACCAAGGCAATTTGCAAGCTTATTGATATATTTTCTGTCATAGAGTGTTCAAAAATACTTGTTTTCGTACGTAGTTCATTGCCGGTCATCTAAAACCTCTGAAAGCTTTAAAACTTTTTGAAAAGAATGAGAAATTGCATGACACCTCTAAGGTTATAAAATAATCCTATTGATAATTTTTTTTTTCTAATTGCCTTTAAACTACTTTCTTTTAATTTGGCTATTCAAACATTTTTAAGTGTTTTGAATGTCTCCTACCTAGTAAATTATTGGTCAAGTTTTCAACCTCGCTTTTATGTTATTTTGTAACATCCAACATAACTAATTGTTTACTCATAATCACATAAAATCCTGAAGCAAAATTATAATTATGTTTTTACCTTGTGTAAAATTCTTATATGTGTTCCACACCTCATTGACTCAGATGATGAACTGTATAGTTAAAAATTAATAATTATTACAATAATAAGAACATTACGATCATTAATTTTAAGTAATCAAATAATTATAGGTTTTAATGACTTCGTTAAAAATATTTTTAATGTTTAGAAAAAATGTTCTGATAATTGAAATTTTATTTAATTCTAATGTTTATTTAAAATTGCAGAAACAATACATAAATCTATCTTGATTCACGAGATAAGCTAGCTATAGAATGATATGATGGTTAGTAGTAGCTTCTTCGAATTCTTGGAAAAGAAATTTTCCCTTTGAAATCTAACAATTCAATTTCTCTCTCTTGAAAAAAAAAGTCTTTCTTCATATCAGGCTATACAGCAACCTCATTATCAGGTAAGCGCCAAGAGAAAATAGCTATATATGCCTAGAGAATATTAAGCCAAGCTCTTTATAGGGGTCGTTTCGGTTGGCCGGGGTGACCCCTTTACCTCTTCATCATCAGGTGAGGATCGTTGAGGTGGAAACTTTCTGGTAGCCTAAAAATAAAAGTAGGAATTAATAAATGGGTACAGCGAAAGATGTTGACGAAATATGGAATACACTTATTTGCAATTTGGCACCTGCATTGTATTCCTATGAGAACGGCGTTTTCACTTCTTCACAGAAAATTTTGAAATGAACAATTACAGCATCCCCTAATTTTTTAAAATTTCAATCCTAACTTATTGGAAATTCTCTCCTGAATCCGAAAATATGATTGTTTTTTCCTTCAAATGTGTTTTTTTAAATTATTAAACATTTAAATTGCCCAAAAAGGCTTCCGTAGGTGATCCAATCCAAAACGATTCCTGATTGGTAATGACGTAACATGTGCTCAATGGTAACGTGCCGCCTCCATCCGCCAATGCTATTTCAATGCTCTTTAGTTTTGATATCACTTATATCGTATGAACATCCTTTGTATATTATTATTATAATTTTTGTTAATTAAATTTACGGCTTTGAGAGTGTGTGCAAAATGGAAGAAAGATTTTTAAAACTTAAAGCTGTATATTTAACACTAAAATAGCTGAAGAAATGATTATGTAGCTCTTCACAGCCAATCAACATTTCTTTTCGTTTAAAATCAGTGGTGTTCAAATTCATAGAAAATATTATTTTATTCCACCTATTTTTAAGTTAAAGTAATGTGCTCAATTACAGCCTAATTACTTAATCAAAATTAATCGCAGATTAGATAGAAATAGTATAATAGTATTTAAATATATTAATGCGCATTAATGTACTTATCTATTCTCAATATTAGTCTTAGAGTATAATTCGCTTATAGTTAGAAAATTATTTTTACTTTTACATTTTAATTCCTCTTTCTGCAATGTAGTATTTACCACATATGCTTATTGGTAATTTTTCTCCTTATTTTTGCAAACTGCTTGCAAAGAAGAATTTTAAAATAGTAAAATTAATGCATAATACTTTTTTAATTAAAAAATTTAATAAAAATTGGTGAAAAAATCTCAGGTACAGCAATCCGTATCGCCGAAAACGAATAAACACTTTCAAGAATCTAGTCCATTGAAATATATCTGCCTATCATCATTGTCATAGTCTATGGGCTTATACTTAAAATTTCAATTAATGTAATTTAAGTTACTCACATAATTTCAGCGACTATCATTAAGCTGGACGTTTTTGTTTTCCTAAAGCTAAGCTAAAGAGTTAAAAAAAAATGTAAAATGAAAAGAAATTCTAATGTTTTAATTCTAATATTGAAAATGAAATTTTAATAATTTATTAGATAATTAAATATATGGTAATTTTAATATCTTTATTCTTCGAATAAATAGGAATTTTGCTTGGGTGAAAATTATTTTTATACGTAATAAAATTTAATTCCTGTTTCTGTAATGTAATGTAATAAATGAATATGCTTGATTTCAATTCTCTTATAACATACTTTAACGCATTTAAAAAATCTAAAATTATTCAATATAAAAAACTAATTCAGTATTTGTTTCATTTAACATGAAAATAAATCTTCGAAATTAATATGAATTTTTACCTTAAAACGAGACTGTCTTTCATACGACAATAATGACAATTTGTTAATTTTTAAAAGCAACCAGGAGCGTAACTGTTTCCAAAAATTATAAGACAATTTTTTCTGCAAAGAAATAACTAAATTATTAAATGAGAATTTTCAAGAAAGTTGTTAATTGGGTTAATAAGAATGCTTATGCTAAATACAGAAAGAAAAGTTCTTGTATTGTAAATATATGCATTTCTTTATTAAAAAAAAGAAAGGATATTTTTTTTTACACAGCTGTTACAATTATATCCTCTACAATTTAATTTTTGTTTTAAAATAAAAATTGCAATTACTGAAAGCTTTGGTCTCAACGTTTGTATTACAACAGAAGCTCGGTATAAAGAGTATATCATATCCGCTATTACGATAGTCCGCTATTACGATAAATTTTTACGTCACGGTCAAAATACTATTAATATTAAAGATGCCAAAATTTTTCGTTTATACTGAATTATAATTACTAGCCTTCCGCAATTACGAAAATTTTTTTTTAAAAACATTTTTCTGTTACTTAAGTGACATTATTATACAAAAAAGTTTAAATGGAAAATACTTTTATTTATTTCTGAAATCAATATAGTTCCTCTTTGCAATTTTCACCTCTTATATTTATAAAACAATGAGAATGCGACCACCGGCTAAGTTGTCTTCTTCCTAACACAAGAAAAGTCCTTTCGCTATTTTTTGAATTCCTGCCACGTACTTCGCCTTTGCACCTTTTGTTGAACATGTATTCATCACACTACCCTATACCTCTTTTTGACACCTTACTATTAAAATCAACATTCACTGTTATGACGTCAAAAGTTTTGCACTTCATTTCATTTTTTCGTGCAAAATCTTGTTACGATTTGGAAACTTGTAGTTGAAACATTCCTGTCTTTGACATTTCTACCTTTACGTAATTCAATTTACAATCTGTAAGCAAAAGTTGTCTACTCAAGATAAGTGTTTTAAATTTAGATAGTTTAAAATATAGAAAATATTGTAGAAAAAGAGGTAAATATGTCTATTTAATTTTTCAGTATAATTATTGATATTTTAACGTTATAAAGAAGAACAAAATATAGAATATTTCAACATGGAATACAATATTCTATTCTAATATAGAATGTGTTTTTCCTTGGAAAGATAGTTTCTTTTCTTTTTATGAATTGTCTTTATAACGAACTTTTATTGTACTTCAGCAATTTTGAAGTATAAAATTTATTTGTGAAATTGTAAAGAATAAAAATGCCGTTTTAACAGGAATATAATGTAGGCACTCATGTGACTCACAATATATTTTGAAACGTATGCGGGATATTATATTTCGATTAGGATTTGGATATTTAATAAGCAGCAATTTAACTTGAATTAAACTAAAAATTCAAAATTCTGCCGTCTTGATTGATTTCAATCACAATTTAACAAAAAAAAAAATTTATAAGCCCCGGGGTACACACGATCTAAAAGGCTTCTCATTTATTGTTAACACGCTAACATTAAGGCCAAGTTCGCGTGACTCATTATAATTATTGCAACCAATGAGGCGAAAGGAATGAAAAGTAAACGCGCGAAACTATCATATGTTCAGTGGGTAGAACAGAAGCTACTATTACGTTCACGCAAAAATATTTTTCTATCTTTTCCTTCTGAGCCTGAAAAGCAAATGTAAGTTGTGGCCAGGTGCGTAACTTTTCTTCTCAAACTATTCCGTTACAGTCTAGACGGAAAATACGGATTACGAGGTTAAATTCAAACAGCCTACTGGTGCAGAATTCAAAACAAGTAAGAGACACAAAAATAAATTATTCTAAACCCTTTTATTTTAAATTTCAGCAATTTTTATGATTTTACAAGAGTTTTCACGATTGAAATAAAAAATAATAATTATTGAAGGCTATTTTATTTGCATTTATAACTTTGTTTTGATGCTTTATCTCATCGTTACATTCCCAGAAGTCAATGTTAAGGGGTTGCCGTAGCACTACGGTTAAATCATAAGTGGGAAAATTGTAGAAGGAAGTTATACTGGAAAAAAACCATTTTCAAAATAACTTATGTGATTGGTTGTAGGACATATTTTAGTAGGATTAGTCATGGGCGAATGGAGGGAACTTCCTCTTTCATAGAACAATGTGATTTTTTGAATTATATTAACAATTTCTCTCTCTATATCGAAAGTTTCATAAATTCTTTAAAAATGAAAATATATTTCGATTTTTTGTGTGATTATTTTAAATATATTTTGATTCATTATGATCTAAGTTTTTCTTGATTGAAAATAAGGCAAATATTCATGTGCATTATAAGTATTTAAAAGTAAATTAACTTTTTAAAGTATTTAATCTATTCAAATTTTATTAATAATGATTTAAAGATTAACTGAAAAAAAAATCAACATTTTACTCATAACTGAAGGATTTATAAGAANATATATTTTGATTCATTATGATCTAAGTTTTTCTTGATTGAAAATAAGGCAAATATTCATGTGCATTATAAGTATTTAAAAGTAAATTAACTTTTTAAAAGTATTTAATCTATTCAAATTTTATTAATAATGATTTAAAGAGAAACTGTAAAAAAAAAAATCAGCATTTTATTCATAACTGAAGGATTTATAAGAATTTACAAATCAATCTATATATATATATATACACACATATACACACTACACACGCACACAAAAGAGACACATTAGATACACTTTTATTTAATATTTTTTCTTTATTTGTATAAAGTTATAAAATATTAAATATTTATTTTATATACTTTGGAGCATTTATAATTTCATTATGTGCAGTTAAGTTATTTTTTAATAATGTCGCCTTCATAATTGGAAGCTAAACAGGAATACAAATTTTTTTTCTATTATAACTATATNATATATATATATATATTAATTTATTCTTTTAGCAGACGTGTCATTATCTGTCTGTTTTATATATTAAAAAAAAGCAACATTTGTTTCTATTCTCGTATTATTCTTCATTGATAGCTCTAAACAGCTGCTTTTAGTTTGTTCGTCTACGGAAGGAAAAACTTCGCATTCGTCAGACACATTTTCTTCAATATTGTGTGAAATGTTTAAACTTAATAAACGCTTATTGATTATATTTTTTAATCACTCGAACCCTTAATCTAATTCACCAAAATTTTCATTGAGAGAAATTTTACTCCCTCCGAAATATCTATTTTGATTCAAAAACCACATTTGCATAATATATTTTTGTATTGTCATTTGCATAATAAGTAATTGATTTATAGAATCATTTACATTAATTATAATGTAATTGATTTAATGAATAAATTACGTCAATTATATTGTAACTGATATATAGAACAATCAAATTAATAAAGCAAAAATTTAAAATTTTATTAAATTATCACAATTACATTATTATTATTCAAATTACTAACCTATTTATTAATCAGAATCAGTTACACAAATAAATGCTAAAATGATTGACTTATGCGAAAAAAAAAACTTTCGGCGAGATTTAGTTAGCACCTAGCAGTTGAATACAGAGTGCTCTCTTATTGTTATTGTTTGGCGCGATGGTTCAGGGGATAGAGTGTTCGCCTTCTAATGAGGCTAACCGTGGGAGCTTTTAGTGGTTTTCCTCTCCATGTAACGCAAATGTGGGTTAGCTCCATCAAAATGTCCTCAAAGAAGGCAAATTTCGTCTAATACTTGATTAAGGAGTCCTCTTGTCTTCTGGATTGGGTTATAATTGAACATTAGTAGTCGTAAACCCTAACATTTGGTGGGCTATTCAACGACGGTTATCAAATAAAAAAGTGAACGTCTCCTGGCAATGTTATTTTCCTGACTCTTCGACTCATTTTTATTTTTAACGGTCATGACCTAAGCTCAAAGGGGTTATCGATGTCTTGACACTTCAGCTACTTTTGCAGAATTTTGCTATTCGTTTGAGATATTTCTAGCTAATTATCCATATCATAAACTTTTTTCGAAACTTTGTATTAACTTTATTCTTTTCTAGAAAACGTTTGAACTCATTAATATTTGTAAATTTTTTTATATCATATAGATTAATAAGTATCAATACGTACTACTGTTGTTTCTGCCGATATACATGAATGCTAGAATTTTTCTATTTTTTAAATTATACTTACGTATTAAATAACATTTGATGCAGGAAATTAACAGCAATAAAATTCAATTAATTGTGGGAAATTATAGACAATTTTTAAAAATTATTTGTAATTGTTTTTAAGGAAGTTATACGGAAATTTAATTTGCGCCATTGCAGATCATCCTTATGAATGATTCTCAGGCCGTCATCAATAGACAATTAGTGTAGTTTTAAAAAGTAGCAATGTTGTTGTTGTTTCTAATCCTTCATGACCTAGCAACAGCTAGATCTGGTACATGAGTCCATGTATTCTAGCGAAGTCAATAACAAGAAGTGGAGATGTTTTTAGGTCTTCCAAACCCAGACCCAGGCAGTCCAGGATATGCTCCAGAGAGGATGGCTCTGCATGACACTTATTGCAGGTTGAAAAAATTTTGCAGCCGGAGGTAAAAGTCATTCCTTTGAGATGGCCACTATTTAGTCTTGAAACTGCTGTCATATCTGGCTGATCCCCCTCCTCAAGAATGCAGCCGGGGCGCTTTCTACAATACCAGTGGTGAGCAGGGGGAGTTAGTCACATTTGTTTACAGTTTCTGTTCCATACAGAAGAAATTTCTTGGAAAGTGAGAGAGTCGCGACTAGTCAAAGTCTCTATGGAGCCCCTTTTGGCCAACATGTCAGCAATTTCATTACCTGACACATGTGCGTGAGAAGGTATCCACTGAATGTGAATGTCTCGTTTTTGGGACATGTGTTTTAGTTTTTCCAGTGTTTGCAAACCTGCATGGTCACTGACCTGATGACAATTTCGTAGGTGCTGAATTGCACTACTACTGTCACTAAGTATCCAAATGTCCTCAGATCCAGTGTCACTTAGGAGTGTTTCCAATCCGACGTCAATGGCGATGAGTTCGCTCCTAAAGACCGAGAAGTTATCTGGATTACGTCTTGAAAGTTTAAAAAGTAGCAATAAAACAAGGAAACAAATTTTAATGATATATTCCTCTAAACTTTAATGATACATTCTTCTACACTATTCTTTTAAACTTCACTTACTTATTCTTCTCAATTCCAACTACCTTATGTTTGCAGTTAAAATTTGTTTAAATCCGTTTAGGTTTATATATGCAACAGGCAGAAAATTCGTAGATATACACTTTCTGGTCAAAAGTACTCGAACACCCAGTAATTTTGGTGGTGGAACCATATTGGTGTGGGAACGTTTCTTGTGGTTTGACTGGGTCCCAAATCCATGGCAATATTTCGGGGAAGGCCCATTTCTCTTCCAGTATGATAACTGCTCCATTCACACATCGAGGCTTGCACAGACGTGGTTTGACGAAATGGGTGTTCAAAAATTGGACTGGCCTTCTCAGAGCCACGATCTAAATCCCATAGAACACGCTTGGGACGAAATAGAACTCAGATTACGTAGCCAGCCAATTAGA
Source organism: Parasteatoda tepidariorum (assembly GCF_043381705.1). Taxonomy (NCBI): domain Eukaryota; kingdom Metazoa; phylum Arthropoda; class Arachnida; order Araneae; family Theridiidae; genus Parasteatoda; species Parasteatoda tepidariorum. The sequence continues at coordinate 15,537,598 of NC_092214.1, read as the reverse complement.
CTATCCTCACTGCAAGCACTCACTACAGCTGTGATGGAAGTCAATTCCTATGGCCACCTATCAAAAACTGGTGGAAGTCTTCTCAGACGTGTGCAGGTTGTCATCGATGCAAAAGTGTGACCAATGGTTGGTTGGTGTCGTGTCCATGGGGAGAACTATAAATATCCATGAGTGTGCAAAACACAACCGGCTAACTCCTTGATGTTGTCGGAGTACAGATTCTCGATGTTAAAGGGGGAGAATTCCCCAAGCTGAACCAGGGATCTTAAAATGGCAAGGCAGTCAAAAATATATTTTGGTGTCAGTGGAATATCATCACAGTTATTGCAGAGACGGTAGGTCCTACTATTGCCATCTCACAGGATCTTCGTACCTCGATAGTGACCAGTTCTAAGGATGATAGTTTTGGTAAGGTCTCTATTTGCATTTATTGCAAATCTGCGAGTCTTTTTACACTGTGTTTTCTCTCAGACGGAACCTTGCGATCGCATTAACATCGTCAAGAGAGACCTTGACGATATTTTCATTATTGAGATTTCTCCCTTCCTTGGCAAGTAGGGGGATCAATATCCTATTAATATGTGTCTCAAGACACTCTAAGTCCATACCGCTGGATTTCCGGATACTTTTGCCGAGATAGTGCATATTTTTTTAACGAAGTTCATTTCCAAAGAATCGCATATTTATTTGGTACAAAAAAAAATAATTTTATTAAGGAGAAATACTTTCTAAACTTTTTACTTTCAAATTGTACTTACTTTTGAAAATAACACAAATTGATTGTTTTATGTTATTTCATAAACTAATTATTTGATATGAATTTATCAAATTTCTTAAATGCTGGGGAAATTTAAAAACAGTTATAAGCTAACTTATTGGCGATGGAGACAGAGAAAGTTTTACGACGACAACAATCAAGATTAAATTTCTAGTTTAAATTTTTGGAAAAAAATAATAAAAACTTTGACATTCGATGTAAGTTTGCAAATTTATCGAACTCTTAACTTAATAAGTCAAAACTTTTTTTCTGAAGTGGATAGTTTTTATAAGTAATTTTCATGACAAAAAATATTTTTTTGCTCTACATGTAACTCCTACATTGAATTCCAAAACCATGATTTTTCTTAAAATTGCCATTTTTGTAATAGAAAATGGCCTTGCAACATTGCAAATTAAAGGTATTCTCATGAATTTCAAAAATATTAAATACAAAAAAGTTTTAATGTCGTTTTCACAAGCGTCCTTATTATCGTCATTTTGAATAAAATGTTTGCTTTCTTAAAAATACAAATTTTGTTTGCTGATGCTGATTTCGGCGATTTACCAGTTGTTTCAAGATGTCCCACAAATTTTCAATGGGGTTGAAGTCAGATGATTTTGCCGGTCAGTCAAGATGTAAAAGAGTGTCTGAGTGTTCATAAAACCAGTCACATATTCTTCCGACCGCTAAACTTTGCTGTTGTCATCTTGCAAAATAGGGGCATCGACAAAAACTCCTTATGAAGATGGTGACTGAAAGGCAGCATCTAATCATCCAGAATGTTCAAATAAACAAGTTGGTTCATATTAGTGGCAACCTCAGTGAGAGGGCCCAATCCATAATGAGAAAAACCTTCGGCTTGAACCTGACCTTGCATACAATCAGGATGAGATGCTTCATCTGCTCTTCGTAGCACTCGACGATGTGCGTCTTTTGAATAAAGGCTAAAACGTGATTCGTTAGACCATATTAAATCCCGCCAGTCAGCTGCTGTCCATGTTCGGTGACTTCTAACCCACTGAAGCCGTGCTGCTGCATGTGCTTGCGTGAGCAATGACTTCTTACGAGATGTTCGACTCTAAATGTCCATTGCATGTAACTCCCGACACAATGTTCTCTCACTAACAGGTCGGAATGGACCTTTATTTACTAACTGAAGCAATTCTTGTCGGGTTTGGAAGTGATTTCGTTTGACAAGTTGTTAAACACGTTTTCGGACCCTTTCGTGCAGGATTTTTTTCTCCAACCATAATTCTGACGTCGTCTTTCGTGACCACGTGTATAACACCACTCCTTGTAGCCACGTTGAACAGTCAGCTTTGAAACACCAACAAATCCAGCTACTTCATTCACCGTATGACCATGGGCACGGCTACACACAATGGCCCTTTTTGCCACTCTATCATACATCCTTACACTTACCCATACTTATACACAATTTTCGATTCAAACAAAAATATCTTAGTAATAGCTACTTACCTTTGATCACATTGAAGCAATGTGTACGCAGTTGTGCTCGTCACTTGACCACTGCGTCATGTAACGAAACCTAACGATTCAACTGTGCTTGCGGGGTAGGGTGACTAATTTTTTGTTCGGTGAGCTTATATATATATATATATATATATATAAAGATAGATATATGGAGAAAACATGGAAAATATTAAAGATTAATGAAAAAAGAAGAA
>NC_092214.1:15504098-15534741 GCF_043381705.1 Parasteatoda tepidariorum | reverse complement strand
CACCCGCCGTGGCATTGATTCCACAAGGTGCTGATAGGTAGTCTGAGGTATCTGGTTCCAAGCGATCACCAACTGGTCCTGCAATTCCCTCCCATTGCGAGGGTGTAGCGTGGCGGCACGAATTTGGTTTTCCAAGTAGGACCACAAATGCTCTATTGGATAAAGGTCAGGTAAATTTGGGGGCCAAGACATGACTTGAAAGTCACTGGAATGCTCCTCGAACCAATCCATGACGATTCGACTCTTATGACATGGTGCATTATTCTGTTGGTAAACATCATCCCCTGCAGGAAAAACTGTTGCCATGAATGGGTGAACTATGATCAAGTAGCTTACAGACGTCAGGGATTGTTCTATGAGGATTATGGGTCCTAATGCGCCCCATGAAAACATTGTTCCTGGCCGAGAAACCATGAAAACCTGGACGAGCCAATTGTTATAGATGGAGGGTGGTCATAATGTAATGGCTCTTCGGTGTATATATATATATATATGTATGTATGTGATTTTACGAAATGTTAGTGATCTCATTTGAATCTTCTCACGAGTACTTTCATTCGCGACAAAACCAATATATTCTTTACCATAATAAATCTATTTAATCACTAAAATAACAATTAGTGAAGTTTTTATTTTCAGTCCCTTGATTTAAAAATACATTTGTATTTTGCTTGCACAAACTTGGTATTTGTTCGCTCTCATATTGTCGTTTTAAACAATGTTTTATTTTCCCCCTGCAAAGCTATTTTCAAAGCAAACTTAAATATTCTGTTCCATCTCTGAAAACGTCTTTGGAATGTTAAATTCATCGTTCCTTCTTTTTACATTACACTTCACTATTGTTCAACCTCTGATATCTTCTCAGACAATGTTGCTGTTCAGTTTTCCCCTGTTAAACTCTTTTCATGGCAAACTTCAATATTCAGTTCCATCGCTCAAAGCAGGGTAAAATTCTCCTTTTAGTTCCAACTCTCTTTTCGTTCGGCACTCCATTATTTCTTAGGTTCTGATATTTGTCATCAATGTTGCTGTTCAATTTTTCCCTGTTAAACTCTTTTCAGGGCAAACTTCAATATTCAGTTCCATCGCTCAAAGCAGGGTAAAATTCCCCTTTTAATTCCAACGCTCTTTTCATTCTGCACTCCATTATTTCTTAGGCTCTATTTGTCATCAATGTTGCTGTTCAATTTTTGAAAAACTCTTTTAAAACAAATTTCTCTATTTGGTTACTTTTTTAAGGTATTTTTAACTCAAACTTCAATGTTTTTTCTTTCAAAGCACTTTTTATGTCAATTTTCATTTTTGAGTTTTTTACTTTAAAGGTTTTCTAGGTTATTCTTCAGTATTGATTGAAGAAATGATTTTTGCATCAATAGACAAATAAATGAATAAAGCAATAATGATTTTGTATGAGAGTTTTTACCAGAAACAGAATCGAGTTGATGATGTAACAGGAGTTAAAGTAGAGTGAAATAAATAAGGAGCATATTGAAATAGTACAATAGATACAAATATTTTTTACTTTGTAAAAAGAATGTGGTAATTTTAATTAACAAGATTGAAGCAATTTTCAACATTGATTTATATGAGCGAAAAGTAACATTGAAAGATTGAAAATTATTAAAACAAAACAGTGATACAGTTTTAGAATAGCTTAAACCGGATATTATTCATGCAGAAACGGTAGTTAAAGTGTTTCCATTTTAACTAATAGAAAAGAATTTAAATAACTGAGATCTTATGTTTTTCAGAATTTATATGTTGTAGCAACTGCATCGCATAACAGTAAAAGATTTATTTTATTTTAAATTATAACAGTACTGACAATACTAGAAAAATAAAGTACGCGCAAAATTAATAAAGATGTGATTAAAAAAAAATTTAGCAATAAGTTTCTGTGTTTAAAAAAATATTTTTATTTTAAAAACGTAATGTAAACTTTTTGTCAATTTGATGAAATTTTTAATTTTTTTTATTCGTTTATTAGAAGCAAATTTATTATTTCTGTAGGTGAAGTTACGTTAAAATATTACCTTTATATCAAATGAAATATTTTGATAACGCTTTAGAAACACATTCACAAAAGTATAAACAATCAGTTTAGTTTTACTTTAAACTAGTTACGTTAAAATAATTCATATACTTTGGCGCAATTTAATTTTAGTGAAATAAAATGACTGATCCGAAGGCGGAGTGGTTACCAAACATTGTATCCCTCTTTTGAATAGCCATAGATTAAAATTTACCAACGTAAGTATCAGACCCACAGTATTAGATTGTTCTGAATTTAATAGGAATTTTATGAAATTTCGGACTGATTACAACTGATTACTGATTGTAGTTACAAAATTTTTTTTAGTTGCTTAATTGATCGATCAATATCAGAAAAGTTTTTGGAACTGTAACTGCTGTTTAAATTTTCCTTATTATTAAAAACAAAGTCTTTAACTTTATGCGCTTAACTTTATAGGCTAACTAAATACGCTTAAATTGAATTGTATATAATAATCTATGGAAATTAATGATTGCGTTAAAAGGACCTTGTTATATTTACATGTAGTTCAAGGCACGTCAAATTTCTTTCTGTATTTGTCATCTGTCTTAAATATTTGATACTCTGGACGACCAACTTTTGACGCTTTTTCCGAAAATTTCTTCCAGTGGTAGATAAGTTTGTGTTTGAATGTATAATTATTTGTTTTGTAAATTTGATTCCACAGCACAGCATGTAAATGATTCAAAAGTTCAACCCTACTTTGTTTTCTTATTGTAATGTTGACAGAATTACCAAAAATATTTAAAGATTTTATTTTTAATTGTCTACCATTCTGTGAAATATTTTGAGAAAAGCCTAGTAGTTTTCAGCCCTGGATACTATGCAATTATTATTATTAAACATTTGCAACAGTTTTTTTTATTAAAATTATAACTTGCATCATTACAAAGATGCAACATTATACATTACATAATTAGCAATCCATGCTCGAATATACATAATTCATGGAAATAATTTTTTTTCAAGATTTGTTTTGTCTTTTTGAATTGACCATTGTATAAAAAATCGTTTCTAAAAGTTTATTCATTAGAAGATCTTATAAAAATGACAATAGTTTTCATAAAGTCTCTGGGAAATGATTGTGTCATAACCTTTGTTATTCACAACATATTTCAAGGAAATCCAGAGCACTATACAATACTCCAATGGAAATAAAAATTGCGTGATCTACGCTCATCAAATTATCTTTCGTTCGATGTTATTTTCAAAGCACAATAAAAAGATTCCAGGAATATTTCATGTTGTATGATCATAGTGGTCGAAATTTTATGGTGCACACATGTCATAAATTGAAGACGAATCGAACTTGCTATGAACTCTTCAAATATCATTCTATTTAAGAATCTGTATTAACTCTAAAACATATAAATACCAGTTTATTACTTTTTAATCAACTGTGGGAATTTTTCTCAGAAGAATTAGAGTATTTCGAAATTCCTTCTTATAAAACACATTAAAAGCTTAAAAATAAATATATTATAAGTTACAGTCGGACCTCTATTTAACGAACTTCCCTTTCACAAATTTCTCTATTTTGCGAATTTTTTCGTGAAACCAAGAACATTTTGGAAATTTCTTCGTAAAATAACTTCCAAATAGCGAAGTAAATTTTCTATTTAGCGAACTTTTCCTTGAGATCCACTTTCCCCATTTCCGTAAAATTTCATAACATTTTAAACTTGTTAACGCATTTTATGAGGGAAATGCCCTTGAATTGATTTTTGAATCTTGAAAGCAGTAAAATCCCTGCCCCGTTTTTTTTTTTTTTTTTTTTTTTTTTTTTTTTTTTTTTTTTTNAAACAAAATTAACGGATTTTATCAGTAGCAATTAAACTTAAGAACGCATGTGGCAATGCATGCTTAACATTACTTTTATAATATATGCACATATAATTTTATACATAAATTCAGCTTTTCTTAGTTGAAAATATATGTAGCATGTATTGGATAATGTTTTGCTCTATTCTTGTTTTCCATGCAGATTTCTTTCATGGTTAAGATTTTTAAAATAAATAGCAGATACTACTTTGCAAGATAAAGGTGTATTAATTGCCATTTTAATTATGTCTAGTGTTTATGAATTAAAAACCTGTTTTGTGTCATTTAAGTATTTCAAAAGGGACTTTCTATTTAGCGAATTTTCTATGTAACGAACTTATTATCGGAATTTAGCGACTTCGTTAAATAGAGGCTCGACTGATGTATTTAGATATTAATATTTGTATCAAACAACTTTAAGTTTAGATTGCGTAAGAATACAACGAATTACAATTTGAAGAGCATTTCTTTTTAAAATAATGTCAGTGAAGAGGATCAAAGGGAAGTTTCAAGCTTTTTTTTCTTTTTTTCCTTTTTTCTTTTCTTTCTAGTAAGCGTACATTTACTTGCCTTTAAATTAGTTCTTTTAGTTTTGATCATGGTTATGTATTTAACTATATTTATTTTAAACGTGTTTTTTTTAAACCTTAGCGTACAATTTGAGCCGAAAATGACGAATAGTTTTAAAAATGCACCAATTAGAGGGTCGTTTGTTCTCATAATTTCGTTTCTTTTAAATTATTATTTTTCATTTTAAGAAATTTTCTAGTATTCTTTTATTAACAAATTTAAATATTTATCAAAGAAAAATTTTCAGAAACTGCTACTGGAGAATAATTCGCTTCGCTGCAAAAGTTCCTTGATATGACTTATTTTATTTAAAAACGAAAGTTTGAAATGGCGAATTATGAACCATTTTGAAATTGTGTCATTAATACAATTTCAAAATAGTGTGTCATTTATTTACTTGAAAGTATTATGAATTTTAAGGAGTAAAATGAAAGAATAAGTCAAGGCATATGAGACTGTTGAATTTTCCGTAATTGACCCACTATTACTGTGAAATAATTTGCTTCATACGTCTTAAAAATTTCAAATGAAAAAGTAAAAAGAGGTTTTAAATCTGTACCATTTATAAAATCAATTTTTCTAAAAGTATCATTTTGAGAGAAAAAAAAGAAGACTAAAATATGGCAGATCAAGATATCTTTTGAGTTAAAAATTATTATGCATAGTTTCCACTTTGCAAAATCTGTTATGTCATATTTCTCGGACTAAATCATCCTAGAAATATGTGAAATAATACTTAATTTCTGATTCACACCAAATGAAGCGTTCATGTAGTCTTTAAAGTAAATCAAGATACCAGTTAAATCCAGTAGTTAAATCTTGACACCGATAATGGAGAATGGTTACTTCTAGCTCACACGCATTTACACCATTCATGAATTATTCTCGTTTCGAAAACATCAATATTGGTGTATTTTGAATATAGTCAATAGTCGATTGCTTACAATCGAGCACGAGATGGTGTTATATCTGTCCACTGTATTACATATTTTGTTAATGTTTAATTTCAATCCGCCTTTGTTCTGTTAAAGACAGTTCTAATTCGTCTTAATATGCTCACTTTTTGGTCTGTTGGATTTACAAAATAATTTTAATAATTAATAGATCCTAAGATAATTGTTCTTACTTCAAATTAAAAGCAGCCTTTTACATATCCTATCTTACTGCAATTATAGAAGGTGGTCATAAAAAAAACCTGGCTGTTCAACCTAATAATTATTTAGAGATATGATCTCAGGATTTTGAAAACGACAGCTAAGTGGAGCTCATGATCACTGTTTTAGGAACTTGTCTAAGGGCAACACCCATTTTTTTCGTAGTAAAATGTTCAGCTCATACAAAAAGCGTTGGATTGGTCCACATATCAGAAAAAACGGATGCGCATTGCACGAAAAGCAGCTCTGCGTACGGCCAAAACAACACACAAACTCGGCGCTGGGAGAAAATTTGAATATGAAAGAGGTATGACAACAATCACTGATGACAACACAGATCAAACAAAAGTTTATTTGAATTACTAATATTCTACATGAGGGCCACCACAGGCAATTTCACAATGCATGCTGTGGTCTTTGAAGTCGGGCGTAACATAGCAGGAGAGATGTTTGCAATCTCACGTTTAATAGAGTCTTTAAAGCCCTTCCAAGTTTGCGGACTGTACACTCTAGATATCCATCGGAGTAAGATCGGAAGAAATGGCGTGAGATTGCCTGTTTCCTGAGAACAGACGTCGCAATATGTGGAGCTGTGCCATTTTGTATCCAATCGGTGTCATTCGCTACAGCAATTCTGGTATGAAGCAATTTTGCAACATGGCTGCATAGCGTGAGCTTTTCATGTTACAAACCCTTGGTGTCGCTTCCTCTAAGAAGTACGGACAGCGAAAAATTGAAATGCCGCACCATACAATAGCTTTGGCGTCATACAAAGGTATGCGGATTCCCGTTGTGCATGCAGATTCTTCAGTGCACACAATGTTTAGCAATGACGCTGCAGTCAAGGTGAAATGGGCTTTGTCCGTATATAAAATGTGAAGTCATCATATAGGAAAAGAAATATGCTGTTGATGGTTCCCGGTGTGTCCGTATAGAAACATGTGAAGAACATAGCGTGGTAGCTTTAGAACTGTTTATTTCGGTATTCTAATACACAACTCGGAAATTACTATTTGACGCAGTTTCATAACCTCAGGAAGTTGGCCCTCTGGATCTCTGTCTATCACTGTGCAGCCAGTTTCTTCGAATTTTTTTATTAAGTCACACAGATGGGCCATATATTTGACCAGGCGCGTGTTTAGGGTTTGGCGTGATTAGGGCTCTGGCCGAAACATTGAGGCATTTAATCATGGTTAATAAAAATCATGTTTTGTTTCATATAGCGTATATTAAACATTGGAATTTCAAATTTCAATCATATTATTTTTAAAATTGTTTCCGCATTTAACGATTGAAACACTGACAAAATGTATAAATGATAATTAATATTATTATTTAATTATTGCAAACTAATAACTGAAAAAATGAAGTCAGTTATTATTTTTTTTATCAAACTAAAATCATAAATGAATTGCATAGACACAGAACCGACTTGTTGAATGAAAAGTGAATTAATTTAGATCCGAAAACATTTTTAAAAATAAATTATTCTTGGCAGAACAAGTTCGTTATTAAGAGCACATATTTCGAGTACACCTTAGCTACATATTTAATATATTTTAAAATTACTTATAATGAAATAAAAGTGTATAAAATTAAATGGGTATAATTGAAATACATTTATCGATAATAAAACAGCAAATTATTTTACATATTACAATGAGCACATTAAAATACGAAAATAAAATTAAATGAATTAAGAAAAATTATAATTTAAAAGTTACATTCTTATCTACATTTAAGCTCTTCGAAAGAAAAAGATATTTTGTTTCTTAATTTATTAATTCTTTCTTTAATTCGATGAATAATTCAGAATATTAATGAGATTGGGATCTATGAATATCAATGAGATTTGATATCAATGGTTTATTATCACAATAAATCTATGATTTTTTATTTTTCCTGACCGTAGCAGTTCTTAGGGACCTCCACACACTCAGAAATTTGCAATTATTGAAATTTTTATTACAAATAATTTCTATGACGTTGGAAGTTAACAAAAAGTTGCATGCTGTTATTTTTAAAATAACACTCCTGATATAAAGGAACTGAAATGAAATTAAACATATTTAGAAATATAAATTATAATAGCTCGTATGAATTCCGAAGAATAGTAAAATTATATCTAAGATTCAGCAAATAAAAACTTGCAATATAACTATTAATCAGTCCTGAATTTTTGACGGCCCTAAATTTTAGCGTTCCAATTCAACCATCCCCAAATAGAGCCCTGTATTTGGCGATGGTTTTGATGGTAATCAGGCAAGGTTTTCATAGCCCATTTTAATAAAAGAGTTATACCAATTCACCACGAACTTTCTTTTGCCAGTCGGCATGTACGAGCTCTTGACTGAAGAACCAAAGTTTCCTTTTTTTATAAATAGGTTTTTTTCGTTGAATAACTGGTGAATGTCATTATTGTGATTGTAGTCACGACTCTATCATTTGCAAATTTCTTCGTTTGTTTTTTAAGTCGTGCTGCTTTTTGTGTGCCGAGCATAGTTAGTCTGCTTTTTTTGTGATAAACGCACCGGTCCAGCGTTGTTTAGGATTTTTGCATGCTATGAACATTTTGCAACGAAAAAAATGGGTGTTACTATTCGAAAGTTTCTGTACTTATAACAGTTACCGTGAGCGCAGTGAACTTTGCCACCGTTCTTAGAATCTCGAGCTCATACTTCTGAATTACAATACCTCCTTTCGCTAAGGATCCTTAAGTAGGCCAAGTTTTTTATGATCACTTTGTACATTTCAGAGTTACTGAACATGAAAAATGGTGGTAAATACTTTATAACAAAGGAACATTACTGTCCTGGTGTTTCACTATCCCACTTTTGATATAAAGCAGATCAATTTTGCTGTTAAGATGAACTAAAAGGATTTTTGTTGTTAAAAGCTAATTTTTACCTATTTCTTACAAAAATTAAAAGAGTTCATGTTCTCCTTTTTATATAATACCAACAAACTGCCCTTGAGTAAGAGTCTGTTTACCCTATCTCCCATGTTGACCTATGGGGAAATATATAAATATCCCATTTATTTAATCACTAAATAGCATTGTGAATATTTTTTATTTTATTTTATTCATTAAATTGCCTTTTGTGGCTTAGTTATCAAATTTCAACTTTCAAGCTCTTTCTAAAATTTCCCAAAACTACTATTGTCGTTTTGAATGAATGTAACTAAATGGTAAAATGATATAACTACAAAAGAAAACCGTATATGATTAAATAAATGGAGGCATTTATATAATTATCAATTGGTTAGGGAAATGGAGGAGCTGATACCAAAGAAGGAAAAAAAAACGCACTATTTTCAACTCTGAAAGTACTACCTTCTATGGAAGTTGTTCTTCCTTCTATTTGTGATTATGTTCTAGGCGACGTTCTTTAAAAACAATCATCATCTAATTGTGTCTTATGTTTTACAAGAGTTGTTTTGCGTTCCTGAAACTCCTTTTAATTGGTGACCCAGGGGATAGAGCGATCGCTTCCCAATGAGGTGACCGTGGTTCGAATCCCGGTGACAGCTGGTCGATTTGAATTCTGCACCCTACTCGCACCGACTACAGTGCTAACGAAAAATATTCTTAGTAGTAGACGGATCGTGTGTTAGAGTCCCCTTGCCGTCAAGCTAACCATGGGAGGTTCCAGCGGTCTTCCTCTCCATGTAACGCAAATACGGGTTAGCTCCACTAAAAAGTCCTCCACGAAGACAAATTTCTCCCAATATTTGATCCAGGAGTTACCTTGTCTTCTAGATTAGGTTCAAAATTACAAGGCTACGGAGTTGAACATTAGTAGTCGCAAACCCAAAGATTGGGTCAGCTGTTCAACGACGGTTATAATGTCTGTTGGAGAGAGCCAGGATGGTTCAGGGGATTGAGTGTTCGCCTTCCAGTGAGGTAAACTGGTTTCGAATCCCAGCGATAGATGGTTGATACGAATTCCGCACCTTGCTCGCAAGGACCACAGTGCCGTCTTAAAATATCCTCAGTGGTAGACGGATCGAGGGTTAGAGTCCTCTTGTCGTCAGGGTAACCGTGAGAGGTTTTCATGGCTCTCTATTCCGTGTAACGCAAATGCGGGTTAGTTCCATCAAAAAGTCCTTCACGAAGGAAAATGCCTTCCAACACTTGATTAAGGAGTTCCCTTGTCTTCTGGAGTGGGTTCAAAATTACAAGGCTACGGAGTTGAACATTAGTAGTCATAAACCCAAAACGACGGTTATTAAATATAAAATATCTGCTGGGGAAGATTATCATACCCGAGAATTTCAACACAATCTTACCAAAAATGAGTTATAAATCAGTAGTACACATATTTCGATTGAGCGGAGACACACCATTTTCATGCATTCATCTGAAGTGGTTTTGAAAATCCAAGAGTGAAATAAAGAACTGAAATTATTAATGATAAGACGTTATTAAAATTAAAATTTTCAGTGAATACTTAAAACATGATTGTCTCAAGCAGCATCTCTTTTAAACTCATAATGAATCATTATTAAACAACTATAGTTAATGGAGATAAACTATTGCCTCAAATAAAATTCATAAGAAACATTGTCTCGTATGTTTTAAGGTAACCCGTTCAAGACACTGTATGGTCAAAACTACTAAAATATGCTAAAATTTACCGAGTTTGATGATTTTGGTAAAATTAACAATAAAATATAGCTTTATGACTTGCGTTAAAATTTTGCAATTTCATCATGATTTCTCAAAGCATGGCATAAAACCATTTTTTCGATTACTATTATTATATAAATTTATCATTATTATATGAATTTGCTTTTCAGCTTTGTATTTTTATTAAATGTGTGATAATCAGAATTATAATTTTGAAAACCAGAATTTCCGGTGAACCGTTACCATATGAGTGGAAACCGTTACTATATGAATGGCTTGAATACCGGATTCTTTGATTTTACTACCAGAATTATGCTTTTGTTTCCTTCTTATTTTTATCATAAATGTTTTTACATACAGTATGGTAAATTTATCAGAATTTTTTCTCTGTGTGTATTTCTAAGAGAGTAGAAAAATGTTGACATTGAAGTTTGTAACTTTAGAACTATTTTGTCAAAATATTACCATTGATTGTAAATTTAAAATAAACAACTTAAACTTAATAAATAAATAAAACAATAAATGCGAACCAGAAGAAGAGATCTGTGCAGTAAATTCTGAACAATTTTTCTGAAAAAAATATTATTAACAAAACAACTTTAAATTTTTGTGCAAATATTGCGACTTTTATACATAAATAACTCACTTGAATTTATTTATCTAGATTACTTTAATAGAATAATAGTTAAAAAAAAATTCAGTCAAACGAGACTAGATTTTCTATGAGGCAACAGAAGCAAGAACTGGATTGATAAGAAATTTGAGGAAACCATGTGATAGTACTTCTTGTTGAGGGTCCAATTCAGTACCGGTACCGATATTATGTACCATTGTTGAGTGAACTGTTTTTCCAAGCAGTAACTAAAAGTTTTCGTTGTTTTAAATGGTGACACATAAGAACCCTTATGATATCCAATAATTCTAAATTGTAATTGTTTGTTCAAAAATAAAAAATAATTTTTTGTTGTTGGATTTAAAAAAGTTTCAAAGACAGGGAGAAAACTTTGCACAAAAATAAAACGAAAGTAGGATGATAGTCAAAAACAAGATTGAAGCTCATTTCATAACACTGTCATGAAACTACTTAATCAATTACTGTTATTTTCTTTAACATATAACTTGTTCTGATGTCCTAAAGAGTTACATAATAATTATAAAAAGAATCTTGTTATCTTTCATTCGCATGTACCCCACTGAGCGCATACCTTATGCAAATGTGCAAAGCATTCCTACAAGTTGTGTCAATGTAAAGTCTGCTAAGAAAAGGGTGAGTTGGCGACAATTTAAATAATTTATCTATAGTTTGCTTAACTCCCGTTGCTTAAGGATAGCAAACTGTAAAATCAGAATCGTAAATCAACAAAATAAATAAATAAAAAAGAAAATAGTCAAAAAAAATTCTAGGAAAACATATACAAAGACAAGAATAAATCACAGATCTGATGCTAGAAGTAAGTTGATTTTGATGGAGTATGCAAAGATTGCTTTTTTTATCAAGTATTTCATATCTTCTAAAATTATGTTTTGTGTTCATTCTTAAAATCTTACATTGTTAGTTTTAATAATGAATGAATCCATAATGAGATTTTTGACATTCGGTTACTAAACAAAAATTGAAAAGATTTTAAGAAAGAATGAATTTTGCTTAAATAATGGATATTTAGAGATACATTAGAATAAGATAATTTGATCAAGCTTATGTATCCTTAATTAAGAACATTTTGCAACCCTTTTAGTAATCTACGTTACAGTTAACATTATTGTTTGCAAGTATTTACTCAAAAAGGCTTGTTGAATTTCGTTAGTAAATTAATTAAGAATATTTTGCAACCCTTTTAGTCATCTACGTTACAGTTAACGTTATTGTTTGCAAATATTTACTCAAAAAGGCTTGTTGAATTTCGTTAGTAAATAATAATACTTCTCTGTAAATAAGTTTAGATAATTGGTTCTGATTAGATAATTGAAATACGATTCTTTTATTTTTTTTACAAGCTTTGCTAAGTTTGCTCTTTTTTCTTATAATTTAAAAACTTCAGTATATTCTTACGAGTTTTTAGCTTTTTTAGTAGACAATGTCATTTTTTCATTAATATTCAGGTCGTGAATGATTTTTTGAGATGAAAAATAGTAGTGCCCCTTATATGTTAGGAACTAACTGCGTAACACCTGTTCCCGTAACAATCGTGAAGAAGTTACACCTCAACAGTTGAAAAAGTTTTTCCAGTTGATTATTCTCGAACAGAATTTACTTTCACTAATGTATTTTCTTCTGTTATCGGCATAAAATTGCATTGGTGAAAATTGATATTTTATGGGAAATTTTTGTTTATTGTTTTCCTCCATGAATAAACTTTTAATTATTAGCAATAGGAAGTTTCCTGAAAAGTGTCCTTAATTAATGAAATAGATGACAATTTTAAAAGTTCGAATGTTAAATCGAATTTTATTTAATCTTATAAATATTAGCTCTAATATAAGAAAATAGGATTCAGGAGTCTAACGTTTTCTAGCAAGGCAGTATTATAATGCATCCTTCTAATACTAAAAAATATCGTTTTGCTACCTGGGAAATTTAAAAGATAATGCGAGGGAATTTAATTTATTTTCCTTATTCATGAATATCCACTCTTTATGTAACAATATGTGCGAGACATAGCTTTCTTCTTACAACATCAATATTTGTACTAATATATTTGTGAAAATAATTTTATCAACTGTAATGATATAATTTTAAATAAGATATCTTTAATTCTAATCATTCCTGCAAAAGAATAAAAGAACTATATTATTCGAATTAACATTTATTTGCTCATACTTTTCTAGAATTCTGAGGATAATTTGCTTGCTAGACATTATTTTTATCGACTTTATACCTTGATGGCACTAGATGGCAGCAGTGCTGTTATTTAAATTAGTAAGATAAAATGTAACATTGAGATCATTTATAAGTGTGAAAATCATTGCGATATTCGCTTTTTTTTAATGATTTTTTGCTTTAGTAAAGTCGAACAACACGAGTTGAACAAATAAAATCTTGTTTTCGGTTTCTCGAACATTTTTAAAATTTATCCGCCGAAATCCCAGCCTGTCTCATTTCAAATATGTATGTAATGTTTTATTTCAAATGTTGGTGTATATGAAGACCTTATTGTAAGATTAATTGTTATAAGATCGTATCATGAATTTTTTAAGCTTTCTATTAGAACACATAAACAATCAATGTAATCAACGCAAAAATAAAAAATCCTTTAAAAAGGGAAAATTTGAGAAAAAATTTCTTTTCTGATATGAGAGAAACCGATTTCTAAATGTTTAACTGCTAAAGGAAGATATTAAAGAAAATGAAAGTCACAATATAAAATCAGCGATTTGAACTTAAGAAGTAGAGTAGGGGAATAATCTGGGGAAAGTGATTTGTGTCAACTGTCCCACTGTCATTTTGAATTTACCGAGGGGAAGATGGATTGAATCTGAGTGAGGCATTCTTTCTAATGTATTTCTGAATCGAATGACATTAAAAACAAGTTGATAGGACTAACAATTTAAAAGTGACTTTGTTGATTATACTTATTGACATGATTGAAATGTCTATCTAGACAAGTAAGATATGAATTCGAAACCTTTTTTTTTTTTTTTAAAGTAATAAGAGTTTTTATGTACAGTTTTGCACCCACATATATGATATTATTCGGTGCACTGTGAAAAAATTTAGTGTATCTTAACGCCAAAAATATCGGCAACTACACCAAGTGGCTTAGTGAAACTTCATACATAGGGAAAACTGATGTAAGACCGAATACTGGGACTGTACCCTGAGTGTGTCGAAATTTCGAATGTTTTCTAGCGGAGCAACTCCGAGTTTAACTAATCAAAATTAATGGCCTACTATTTTGGAATGTTATTGATCAATTCACGGCGTCTCTGTAGTTAAGTTTGTTTTATTATGCCAACTTTCTTATGCTCTTTTATTTTTTTAATTAACCTTATTTATTGGTCATTATAATTATAAGAAATATTTTTAATCCAGCTTATAATGCGTTTACTAGGGATTCATAACCTAACAAACAATACGGATTCAGTCTAATAGCAGCCCTCTCCCTCTTGATGTGTGATTATGCTAGGCCAACAAAAGCTGCAGTGCAGCGGATGAAGAAGATAACTACATTGGAGGCAGAACAAAGGTTTTACGAAATTTACTGCGGGCCCCCTTCCTCAAAGCACAAAAAGCCTTATTTTCATATTTTGTAGAATTTTTGAAGATCCTTTGTATAAAATTGTAGTTTTTATATTAAGAAATTCTCTGCAATTTTCTTTTAAAAAAACTAATTAATAAATACTATATTTTTGCAAGGGATTTTTTGTCGGGCCAGCAGCAGTCCCGAGCCCCCGAAAAATTGTCACCCCACCCTCTTTAAGTACAGCCTTGACTACATTACTTGTAAATTATACACATAATTTTCTTCAATTATTGATGAATTGTCATAGGAATTTTTTATATTAGAACTTCAGTCGCGTCAATAGGCATCATAAAAAATTATAATTCTTTATAATTTATGCTTATTAAATCTCTTCTGTTCTTCGATTTTTCTGTTACTGTTTCAACGTATTTATTAAACAAAATCGCGTGGTTAGATAATACTATTCCTCCTCTATCAGTAAATTCAAGATGGTGGTAANATAGAATAGGAGCCAGTGTTCTATGGCTGGCAACAGCATTTTTATTTTTTAAGTTGTTTATTTTTATTTCTTTTAGAATTCGTTCTTTTTTTAGCGGAATGTTTTTTAACCTAACAGAATTCTAAATTCGTGAAAAAAAGCGCTTTGGACAAAATACTAAAATAGAGATCTACAACTCACTTCTGCCTAGCTTAATAGTATGAGGTTGCCGCAGCTGAATTAAACAACCTGATAATGCTCACTCTGGTTATTGTTTCCGTTTTTAAAAGCGCTATGTGTTGAGCCACCTCAGCTAGATTTGGCATGTGGCATTTTTAGATGCAATCATTGGTCGATTTTCTAACGGTGCCATTCGGGGAGTTCTAATGAGGCTTTTTTTTTAGTGACGTGTAAGAGAAATATATATATATAGATTATAAAAAATATTATAAAAGAGAAGAAAATAATGTTTTTTTTAAAAAACTAGCGTACAATTCTGTTTATTAAAATGTATAAGTTTGCAATTTCGAAAAAAAATGTCATAACCAAAAACCAAGAAAAAATTTAAAAAGCAGTTTTTTTTTAATTGTAATGCAATTTTTTTTTCACAATATTTTAACTAACAATTATTTAAGAAATGATAGTTTAAAGTTTATTTCATGTATTCTGCCTATTTATTAAAGCTCATTTATTGCACGTAGAGCCCCTGAATTAAACTGAATTGCACGTTATTTTGATACTTATTGTACCTTTAAAACTAAAAGATTTTTAGTAGTATAAAGGTACGTATTTTATTAACTGCAAATATATAATGAAATAATTATAAATAATGAGAAAGTAATAAATTAATCATAAATATAATAAAATTTTTATAAATAATAAAAATAGAAAGTTTCAAAATTTTGTCAAATTAAATAACCTTAATTAATCATTAGTTCGTTAAATCTAAAAGCTCTCTATAATAGGATAATTTCTAAAGTTTTAAAATATAGTGATGATATTTCTGAATGAATCAATTACACTTATTTAAAAAAGAAAACATTTAAAGTATGATTTTTAGTAAAGGTAATAAATAAAGATGTATTTGATTTGTAATATGATGTTATTTTTTTTATTTTTAGAATAATTCTTTTTTTCGCAAAACTGTTTGTAAATATAGTTACAAGTGAATCGATTCTCTTATAATAAATACAATAATGCAAACAAGTTTAAAACAAATGCTACATATTAAATTTTTGAAGAAAGATCAAAGATTAAAATAAATAGATATTTATTTTAAACTACGTAATTGTCAAAATGAAAGAAGAAGAATCCCTTTCAGAAACAACGCGGTGAAAGAGGTCACGAGGTGTTAGGAACTGACTGCGTAACACCCGTTCCCGTAACAGTCGTGAAGAAGTTACACCTCAACAGTTGAAAAAGTTTTTCCAGTTGATTATTCGCGAACCGAATTTACTTTCACTAATGTATTTTCTTCCGTTATCGACATAATATTGCATCGGTGAAAATTGATATTTTATGGGAAATTTTGTTTCCTCCATGAATAAACTTTTAATTATTAGTAATAGGAAGTTTCCTGCAAAGTGTCCTTAATTAATGAAATGGATGACAATTTTAAAAGTTCGAATGTTAAATCGAATTTTATTTTATCTTATAAATATTAGCTCTAATATAAGAGGATAGGATTCAGGCGTTTTCTAGCAAGACAGTATTATAATGCATCCTTCTAATATTAAAAAATATCGTTTTGCTACCTGGGAAATTTAAAAGATAATGCGAGGGAATTTAATTTATTTTCCTAATTCATGAATATCCACTCTTTGTGTAACAATATGTTTATATACGTGCGAGACATAGCTTTCTTCTTACAACATCAATATTTGTACTAATATATTTGTGAAAATAATTTTATCAATTGTAATGATATAATTTTAAATAAGATATCTTTAATTCTAATCATTCCTGCAAAAGAATAATAGAACTATATTATTCGAATTAACATTTATTTGCTCATACTTTTCTAGAATTCTGAGGATAATTTGTTTGCTAGGCATTATTTTTATCGACTTTATACCTTGATGGCACTAGATGGCAGCAGTGCTGTTATTTAAATTAGTAAGATAAAATGTAACATCGAGATCATTTACAAGTGTAAAAATCATTGCGATATTTACTTTCTTTATTTAAATGATTTTTCGCTTTAGTAAAGTCGAACAACACGAGTTGAACAAATAAAATCTTGTTTTTGGTTTCTCGAACAATTTTTAAAATTTATCCACCGAAATCCCAGCCTGTCTCATTTCAAATATTATGTAATGTTTTATTTTAAATGTTGGTGTATATGAAGACCTTATTGTAAGATTAATTGTTATAAGATCGTATCATGAATTTTGTAAGCTTACTATTAGAACACATAAACAATCAATGTAATCAACGCAAAAATAAAAAAATCCTTTAAAAAGGGAAAATTTGAGAAAAAATTTATTTTCTGACATGAGAGAAACTAAATGTTTAACTGTTAAAGGAAGATATCAACGAAAATGAAAGTCACAATATAAAATCAGCGATTTGAACTTAAGAAGCAGAGTAGGGGAAAGTGATTTGTGTCACCTGTCCCACTGTCATTTTGAATTTACCGAGGGGACAATGGATTGAATCTAAGTGAGACATTCTTTCCAATGTATTTCTCAATCGAATGACATTAAAAACAAGTTGATAGGACTAACAAATTCTAGACAAGTAACTAATCTAGACAAGTAAGATATTAATTCTAAACCTTTTTTTTTTTTTTAAAGTAATAAAAGTTTTCATGTACAGTTTTGAAACCACATATATGATATTATTCGATGCACTGTGAAAAAATTTTGTGTATCTTAACGCCAAAAATATCGGCAACTACACTAAGTGGCTCAGTGAAACTGTATACATAGGGAAAACTGATGTAAGACCGAATACTGGGACTGTACCTGGAGTGTGTCGAAATTAGTTCTGTTTTCTAGCGGAGCAACTCCGAGTTTAACTAGTCAAAATGAATGGCCAACTATTTTGGAATGTTATTGATAATTCACGGCGTCTCTATAGTTAAGTTTGTTTTATTACACCAACTTTCTTATGCTCTTTTTATTTTTTTACTTAACCTTATTTATTGGTCATTACAATTATAAGAAATATTTTTAATCCAGCTTATTATGCGTTTACTAAGGATTCATAACCTAACAAACAATACGGATTCAATCAAATAGCGTTCCTCTCCCTCTTGATGTGTGATTATGCTAGGTCAACAAAAGCTGCAGTGCAGCGGACGAAGAAGATAACAACATTGGAGACAGAACAAAGGTCTAACGAAATTTACTGCGGGCCCCCTTCCTCAAAGCACAAAGAGCCTTATTTTCATATTTTGTGGAACTTTTGAAGATCCTTTATATAAAATTGTAGTTTTTGTATTAAGAAATTCTCTGCAATTTTCCTTTAAAAAAACTAATTAATAAATACTATATTTTTGCAAGGGATTTTTTGTCGGGCCAACAGCAGTCCCGAGCCCTCGAAAAATTGCCACCCCACGCTCTTTAAGTACAGTCTTGACTACATTACTTACAAATTATACACATAATTTTCTTCAATTATTGATGAATTGTCATAGGAATTTTTTATATTAGAACTTCAGTCGCGTCAATAGGCATCATAAAAAATTATAATTCTTTATAATTTATGCTTATTAAATCTCTTCTGTTCTTCGATTTTTCTGTTACTGTTTCAACGTATTTATTAAACAAAATCGCGTGGTTAGATAATACTATTCCTCCTCTATCAGTAAATTCAAGATGGTGGTAAGTTAAGACAAGGGGGGAGGGCAGGTTTTCGTTACGTTTAAAACATCTACCCCTAACTATTTTCGTCTTTTCTTTTTCAACACGAGAACTTGCTAACAAAACTATTTTTAGTGAATATTTTTGAGCACCGAAATTATTTACATTCGAAAATGATTATTTTTTTACATTCGAATTTTTTAAGCGAACACTAATATAAGAATGTATTTGTCAATGAATGTTAAAATTTGATTGATGCGTGTTTATGATTTTTTTATAGAATTTCTCGATTATTTTTCTCAACTCAATCGAACCGATTATGTTTTAAAATTCTGAAATTTATCAGTCAAAAAATTTCAATGAATTACTAAAGGAAAATATTAAGTTTTTGTTGACAAGTGATTCAAACATTAGGGGGAGTAAATTTTTGATAACAGTAGTTTAAACAAACGTAGAATTTATTTCAGAATAAAGAAAGATTTCTTTATTGTCATTTCCTGCTCGTTAAAGAGCTAAAAAATTCCATACAATTTATTTCAATAATTTTGAAGCGGAATAATTGACTATCAACGCAAATTTTATTAATTTTACCGAAAAGAAAAAGGAGAAGAAAACTGAATTCCCTCTTTAACGAAACCCAATTTTCTTCTTATAGTAATGCAAAAAATTTTCATTTGTAACTTTAAAAAATCAAGAAAATATCTATATTTTTTTTTCTATTGATTTTAATGAAACTGAGTAATAGTTGAATATGAATTTTACTGAAGTTTCGAAATAGAAAAAGGATAAAAAAATTGCCCATTTAAAGAAATATAGTTTTCCTTTTGTTACAAGGAAATTAACTTTTATTGTATTCTTAATGTGATTGAAAACATTGTTTAATAATTTTTAAGCGATTCTCTTTAATGCGTACATTATTTTGAATGGAAACATTATTAATTATTTGGATGCGAACATTATATCTTAATGACACTATAGGTAGGGTAGAAAATCCGCACAACAATAACAGGTTATAAATGAATTATATTTACTCTATCTGGAGACTGTTTTCTTCAAAAATCACGTAAGAGATTTCTAACGAGATTATGGATCAATTTATTAAAATTTGACCAGGAATCCAATTGAATGGTCAGCTCCTGGAAGTGGAGAAATACCCAAAATATTTGGGCTTCATTCTAAATAGATCCTGAGATATTGGGTAATAGTCATCTAGAACATCTTACTCTGAGAGCTAGGAAACGCATTAATATCCTTAAATAAATTTCAGGTCGTGATTGGGGTGCCGATGCTAGTACCCTTAGAAATACACATGTTTCTCTTATTCGACCCAATTTGGAATACGGCTTTCCCAACTTTTGTAGTGCTTCAGACTCAAACCTGCAGAAGTTTGAGCTTGTTCAACTCAGTTCTGCAAGAATCATCACGAGCCTTCGCAATTCCTGCCCGAATGACATTGTACTTTATGAAGCTGATCTGCAGCCTTTGAGACTTAGGAGAAATGCATGTTTGGTGAAGTACTACATTAAGCTCTCCAGTCTAGGCTCTCAGAACCGTACTTCGCAGTTTCTGGGATCATGGAGCAGTAACTAAAGACTCAGGCGTGGTAGTCCCCTTGAGCAGGATGTCTCTGGCAAATTTATCGCCTGTTCTGTAGAACATTGCCGTCTATCACAGATTATCGACCCTTCTGAGGGTCTTGAAAGGGTTCTCTTTCATGTTGACCTTCCTATCCGGGTTAACAAACAAAAAGATTTGCCGCGCTGCATGAAACAGCTAGCACTTGAAAGAATTCATAATGTCCCCATGGACGCTGTATACAGATGGCAGCAGACTTCATAGTGACAGATCTGGCAGTGCCATTTATATTAAACTTCGGGAACAAGAAATAAAAATCAAGAGAAGAAATCCGGACTTCTGTTCGGTAAACCGAAGCGAACTCATAGCAATTCTTGAGGGTCTGGACTCCATTATGTCGCTTCCGCGGTTTATTGATATCTGGATCTTTTCGGATAGTAAAAGTATTGGCATAATGTCAGGGACAGTGTTGGTGCTGACATTCTAAGGAAACTAAAACATCTTTCCCTTTCTCATCGGATCCACTTTCAGTGGATTCCGTCACATGTCGATATAGCTGGAAATGAGATAGCTGACAGTTTGGCTAAAGCAGGTGCAGAAGAGGCCATTACGACTGTCGCTCCTCTTACTTACTTGGAGCATTTTTCTAAATGTAAGGCAAAGAATATGGCCATTTGGACGGTCCCGCCGGTACACTCATGGTATCAGAGGAGATGCCCAGGGGGCTCCCTGACTCGGGGCAGCAGTAGACGAGAGCCATTACTCGTTTCCTTAGTGGACATCTGTCATCAATGACTTTTATCGATGGTAATAAGCATTTTGAAATCCACTAAGTGTTCTGCTGCCCAGGTTTTATCTTGTGCCACATTTTATCTTGTTTGGAACTTACCAGGCTGGACCTGGCTCATGCTCCTCTGTTGGTGCTAGACTTTCTCAGAGTGAACGAGTTCATGAACCTGATCTAGCTCTGCTGGTCATGGGGGTGAGAACAACAACAGCATTAAAGTTTGAATTCATGTCTCTAAGCATTAAATGTTAGGCTTTCTAAAATATTTTCCCAATTGCATTAACAGATTATACGGTTCTTCGTATTGAAAATTTTTTTGCTAAAATTGAAATTATTTTAAGTTTTCTCACAAAGAAACCGTTAGTGTTCAACAATCTTTTTCAATAATGATTGAGTATATTAAGTAGGCACGAGCTCTTTGATTTTTTTTTCTTAAAATTATAATGAATGTACAATATTAAATATCTACCCATTATTCAAATTTTAAAAAAAAATTCTTTTTTGCTGGAGTAGTTTATATTCGAAGAATTTTAACCACCCAAATATGTTTCCGACCATTATAAAAGATTACTGTACGCAAATATCAAGTTTTAAAATTTTAACCAATATCTCATAAACAAATTTATCAAAACCTGTACCTGTTGTGTTATAAATTAAATCAGCGTTTACTTTCATTCATATTGAATATTTGCATAATATTTTCATTTATATTGGATTAGATTTTAATTTTTTTCCTTCATTTTTGATTCTTGTTTGCTCTTTCTTTATTTTTTTTTCAACATATGTGTGATACAAACACAATAACCCCCCCCCCTCTCTCAAAATGAAAAATAAATAAATAAAAGAAAGGATAAACAATTGTTATATAGCAAATTATTATACTTAACTTAAAAGAATGATTTTTATTTAAAAAAAAATTTTTTTTTAAACATTAAAAAAAAAAAATTTGCAATGTGGCTTATCTATAAATCTACAAAAAACTAAGAAAAAAGGACTTCTTTTATATTGCTCCATTTTCAGAAGCAGTATAAAGGATGCTGGCTGAAAATAAGCAAATCTTAATAGACTGTGAGTAGTAGCTTTCTTTCGTTCGTTTCTATCATCGAAGGGCGATTTCAAATCAATGTTATAATTGGGAGAATATTATATAAAAAACAAATACGCTAAGTTCTGATCGGAAAACATTATTTTACAATCGATCAAATTAATTTTATAAAATTTGCCGCTTCTACTGTCCTACAATTTTACTTATGCTGAAAAACAGTGAAATTCCCTACTCACCGTCCAATCAAAACCGATTATTTTCTTTTCTCTGTGATTTTAATCCAATGACGGCACGCGCGCTGTCGCATCGTTTACATTTGATGATATCGTTTTGTGTTTTTATTTTCTTTCATGTTGTTGATACTTTGATCGAATGCTATAAGAACTTTCTCTTTTTATTTTAAGTAGAATTTTGACAGCTACACCTCTGCAATTCTCAAAGTGGAGCAAAAATGTGTCAAGTTATTTCCGAAAGAAATTTAGTCAAAATTGAAAACCCCTTGTATTCCTTTTTGAGTATAGACATGTTTAAGTTGACGTCACTTCACTTTCCTGTCCACTAGAAATCCATCAGTGGTCAATAAGTTATAGTAACCAGTAGGAACGATGTTGGGATGGGAATATGTATCGTCCAATAGCAATACTGCAAAAGACAATTGATTTATTTATTTCACTCAAGTGATGTAGTTCAGCCTCTGTCTTGGACGTCTCTATAATGCTCAATAATGAATACCTGGTCAGTAAGCCTTGCTCAATAATAAACTCATGAGGTTTTCAAATTCTACTATATAGCTATTTTGACAGATTTTGGCTCAATTTTGAAAAACTCTTTTTTACAGTGATTATGTCAGAAGAAATGACATGTTGTGTGCATGTCGTAAATGAGGCACATTCAAGTGTGACTTTTTCTAAAAAAAGCTCGGGTAAGATTGAGTGGAGAATAATAGAAGGTTCCTGAGAGAAAAAACAGTTTCTTCTTCTACTATGTTTTTACACAACAGTGTAGGTTACCATAGAAAGTGTTATAGTAAATTTACAGAAAATCATTGCTGCAGAAAAACACTAGATAAAGAGGTAAGAATATCTGATGAACCGGAAAGAACGTAACTTCTGGTCGTATATTGCGAAGTGACAGTGGATTTGTGCCACAAGTCAAAAATTCTACTCGCTGTTTGCTTAATCAGCTGAACTGAAAAAGACTCTATTTAATTATAACAGCTAATTATAATTCTTGTAGAATTATAAGAAATTAGATATTTAAGCAATCAAAATCTTTAAAAAAATATTACTTTAACTTTAATTTATTTTCTCTAGAATGAATGACGTATGCTTTAATTTTTTAAAAGAAATAATTCTCTATAAGTGGTATTTCGTAATAAACCAATGCAAACTTGAAATAATTTTATTTCTTGTCTTAAAAACATGTTTCTTTATCCTTAAACTAGCCTTTTCTCTGTTGATTTAAAATTTTTGAGCATCAAGATAAAAATATTTTGCTTATAAAACTTTTACGAAACGTTGTCATATTTTTATACACTTTTCTTTTGTATTAAAACACATTTTAATGCTTAGTAAAAGGTAATCAGCACATTTAAAATTAAACGCTGTGAAATCATTAAATCTGTTGAAGTCACTATCTCTAGTTTAATCAAATTTTAAAAAGATTTGGAAATACTTGATATTTTGAATTTTTTTTAAAAATGTCATTGAGAGTAAAATTTAAAATTGATTCTTTGCAGATTTTTGTAAATTTTTAAATATGTACACATATTTCACATTGAATAGAATTAAATATATTTTTGTAAGCAGTCTATTTTTAGTTTATTTAGTCTAGTTTTTTCTCATACCAAATGTGTTATAAATGCTATCGTTTTTTTTTATAAACCTTGCCTATTGAAATGAGCTAAATATTATATGAACCCAAAATCATCCTAGTCTACTATTTTGATGTGTTGAAACAGAGATTGACGTACAAAAATAAGGTAAATATTATAATTTTGAATGTTACCAATTTTGTTTCATTGCATGAGCGTAATAAAA
Organism: Parasteatoda tepidariorum; assembly: GCF_043381705.1. NCBI lineage: Eukaryota > Metazoa > Arthropoda > Arachnida > Araneae > Theridiidae > Parasteatoda > Parasteatoda tepidariorum. Next base: position 15,510,602 of record NC_092214.1, on the reverse strand, counting down.
GTGTCTATTTCAGTATTATGAAGAAAATTTTAATAGCTCTTTCATAACTTAACGCTAATTTCAATTAATTAAATGAGAACTGAGAGTTTCCGCACGTGATTAAAGGGGAACTACGGTTTATGTCCATTTTTTTACAAAAATGGCGATTTGAACGCTATCTTATGCATTTTGAGGATTACTAAGATCGATAACAGTATAAAATCGGATCTTCCTGAGAGTTATTACATAGTAAAGTGCTTGAAAAAAAACGGTTTTTGTTCACGCATAGACAAGAAGAAAAGTACAATAAAGAAAATGACGGAAAGACTTGTGAGGAAGTATTGATTGAGATCGAATTTTGTAGAAAAAACGGTCCATATTTCCAAATTTTATTTTTTCTCCACGTCAAAAATTGTAAATTTTTAGAGGACGTAAATAAATGCTTGTGACATTTATTTTCATTTACGAATGCATACTCCTGTTCCAACCTTTTCAGAATCAGCTTTCATGGACCCCTTCATCTTCTATCATAAGTTTTGCTCCACTGAGGGATTTTTTTTTCATTCTTATTTAAACTATATTTTTTCAATATTTTTAAAGTTGCTAAAAAGTGTGCTGAATATGGATAATGAAAAAAAAATGATATTATTGAGGTATTAATACTTCCATTTACTTTATAACCGTCGTTGAGCAGCAGACCCAATTTCGGATTTACGACTACCAATGTTCAACTCTGTAGCCTTGTAATTTTGAACACAATACGGAAGACAAGGGAACTCCTGGATCATGTATAGGGATAAATTTGCCTTCGTGGAGGACTTTTTAATGGAACTAACCCAGATTTTCGTTACATGGAGAGGAAAACCACGAAAATCTCCCACGCTTAGTCTGATGGCAAGGAGATTCTAACCCATGATCAAAAGCATCAAAAGCATAGTCAAAAAGCATGAATATGGAATTAAACTATTTTAAAACCATTTACATCGAGCATGGTTTCAAAACCACAAAAAAAGAAATTAAAGTGGATATTAGAGCTAGGCTTTTCGATAGGTAAAGGGCATTGAAGTTAAGTTGTGTCTTATCAAATGAACCGTGGAATGCTGCCTAATTAGTTTATGTGATAGTTCCATCTATCGTAGAAGATGGAAAATGCTAGACTTTTCTGTGTTAAGCAGCTTTATGGTGTTACCATCTATGCGTGAATGAGAGTATCATATTCAAATTGTCCAGGCTCACAATTTGGATAGAGCAGTACACTGGAAACTCTTCATGTGTTGAAGTTAGTGGAAGAAATGCTATTGTGGTGTAAACGCAGGGACCCAAACCCCCGTTCTGTCGACCATGAGATTGACAGTTTATCCCTCTCGGCTGTAATGTGTACCCAGCTGTTATGAACTAAGTGGTTTAAATTGGCGGGCCTAGTTGTTGCGGGTCAAATTCTGGTTATTTAACCATATTAGGTGAAAACAGACAATAAACAGTTGGAATACTATCTTTTTACAGTTATTTGACTGTTTTGTTTGATTATGGTAAAATAGTAATGAAATAAATTGTTATTTAACCATTTTCCCGAGATATTTCTAACAGTGCATTGAAAAAATCATTAAACTTTTTGAAAATCTTGAATATGATTCCTTCGGATAAAAATAAATGCTTAATTCTCATTTTTTTGCATAATTTTATGAGTTTAAACAAAGCAGCGTAGAAGTAAATTATTAAAAAAGGAACTGGACTATTCTCAGTTCACAAAACTTTTCTTCATTTTCATAATTATCATAGAAGGCTCTGGTGGAATTAACCTAATTGTTAAAGTGAAATAAATAAAATAAAAAGCTTTGCTTCATATAACGGCTTCGAAAAACAAACTTAAAATAATTCTCCTTGAAATAGCTTTTCAAATATTAAAAAAAAATCTATCAAATTTCTTTTATTCACAAAAAATTTCATTTTCTGCGAATTTTTGCACCATTTCAATAATCAGCTGACAAGATACCGGCTATGAGATGTAAAAAATTTAATATAACAGATAAGAATAGCTTTTACACTGTTAAAAAATAACAGCAGTTATAAAAATAGCATTTCATTGAGTAAAAGGCGTCATTTTATAAACAGAGGTATGCTATGAATACCAAATTCAACATTCAGTTTTGCTGTTTTACAACATATCTCATCAATAAATAGTAGTCAGGGAGAGACAACCCATTCAGATCAAAATTATCAATATCTAAAAAATTTACAATAAAAAAGAATATTCCTATTTTTTGTTGACTAGCTATTAGTGGAAATGAGTGCTACTTTAAAATACCTCTACAGAAACCATGGATACCAAAAGACAGAGTGTGTATGAAATCTCGTGACGTATTGCACAGTTGAGTGCTCCTAAGGGACCCAAGCGAAGGGAGAACGATTAAAGGATAAACAAAAGCCATTGGTCACTTTCTTATAACTATCGATACACAACGTCACTTCCTAGGGGGAGGGTCCAAACCTTCTTGGAATAGTGACGTCACCGTTCGAAGGCATCTTTGTTTAGGGATCCACGGTACAGACGCAAGTTTCTCTTGTGATGATGAGCATTCGCTGTCTTAAAACATTTCTACAAAACCAAGGTAAGTGAGTCTTCCTAATGTGTAATTTATTAAGCATTTACTGAATTAAGTATTAAACACTCATATTTTATTTATCGTTTAATATAAGTTAATGAATGGTGTTTTCAACAGAAATGGGGAAAAAACATAACTCCTGCTCTTTATGATGCAATTTACCGTCACGATTTCTGGAGACAATCTGCTTTTTTGTGCGAGTATTTAATTGTGCGAGGCGATATTTTCAAGCAGATAATGTAATTTTTAATGAAATAAATATTTTCTGAGTGCTAATCTGCTGCAGGGATGATATCTATATTGCGATTTACAACAAAAAGATTCTTGCAAGTGTTTGCCAGGAGTTTTTTGATGAGGCATCAGGAGTGGGGGTAGATTTCATGACGATCTTTTTTGCTATGGCTTAAATACTTAAAAAAATTAAACAAAGCGTTTGAATCAATTTTAAACTTATAACGAAATTATTGCTTTAAAATTAAAAAAATAATAATAATAACTGCGCCAGTTAAAAGTAATTGAAGTAGTTGCTTTATACAGTACATGTGCGGAAAAAAATTTAAAATAAAAAAATCCTAATTTTACAGTGAATCGTATTTGACAACTAATAAGTTACGTCCGATTTGAATATCTTAAAAATGAAAAAAGTTTCAAGCAATTTTCTAAGAAGTTTTCTTACTCTTTTAAGAGAAAGCTCAAAATTATGAGGGATTTTCCACGAAATTTCATTTTGTACTATTTAAACAAGATTTATAAACAAATGATAATAGCCTACTAATGATAGTCTGCACAACAAAGTGTGATGGAATTAGGAAATAAAACATGCGAACTTTAATCGGCATAATGTCCAACCGGTGTCGTTTATAAATCTTGTTTAATAGTACAAAATGAAATTTGTGGAAAATCCTTTTATTATTTTGAGGTTTCTTTTAAAAAGAAAAAAGAAACACTCCTTAGAAAATTGCTTAAGAAATTCAAATCGGACTTAAGTAGTTGTCAAATAAGATTCACTACAAAATTAAGAAAATTTTAAAATTATTTATTTATTTTATCGCGTATATGTGCAGTACAAAAAAACTTTAATTAATACACGTATTTGGAGCAGTTTTCAACATTTTTTTTTTAAATTTACGGCATTAATTTTTTAATCAATTTAAAATTGATTCAAACGTTTTTTTATTTTATTGAATTTTTTTAAAGTTGTTAAAAAAACGCAAGACAAAGAAATTTGTATTTTTTTATATAAAAATGTTCATATTTTCAAAAATATTTACGCTACGTTAACGAAGTTTAGTTCAATTATTGTATATAAGAGCCAAAATAATAAGTTACAAATTTATTACAAAAAAATTTTTTGTCATAGGGTGTTCAAAAGCATTTTTTCCGTTTGAGTAAAGTAAATTCTTTCCGTCTTTCAGTACCGTCTTTCCATGAGTAAAGACGGTACTGTGTGTCGCGTGCCATGAATCGCACGCATGCCATTGGTTCTCCATCCCTGATATAGATATATAGAATATCTTTCGCTATGTTAGGAATATTGCATCTTAGCTCAGAATGTCTTGATTTTAAGATCAAAAGTTATTCAGAATAAAACGTTCTATGCATCTTTTTCTTTTCTAGATTTATTCCTGGGCTATAATACTGGAATTTTTAAATGAAAAAAAAAATTAAAAGACATTAAAGAATAATAGCTATAATGCCGTTAACAAGTCAGTTCTACTTTTCCAAGGGCTAATGGAAAAATACCTCAGAGGCGGTTTAAAAATCGATTCTCTTTATGAACATTGAAAATTATCACTATCCAAACCTAACACAATCATTGACTCTCTCTGATCAATTACATTAAGTTTTGTTTTAATGGTTTCGTAGGATTACAATGATTTTTCGTAGCTTTTTTTAAGCGAACATTAAATTTAATTGAGACATGTGAGTTTAACGAAATTTAATTCAACAAAAGTTTTTGGTATTTACTTATAACGCCTTCTTTCTTTTATTTTAAATTCTTAAAAATGAAATGAAAGGTTTATTACTGAAATTAAAATAAAAAATTTAAGTTATATTTATATATATATGAGTTGGCGAAAAATATAATTTATAAATGAAAAAGGCAAAATGAAAATTACTTTTGATTGATTTTGTGCACACAAGTATAATGTATTTTAAGACAATTAACTAGGTTAATAAAGAAAAAAAAATTATTTTCAGTCAAAATTTTAAGTGATATGAAACAAAAATTGTATTTAATAACAGTTAAATACTTTTGATGAAAATTCTGATTCAGAAAACTAATGAGTAGTGCTTTGATAATTTTGAAAATAAATACTAAATAATATCCAAATAGCATTTATTAAGGGAAAAAAAGAGAGATAATAAATAATAATAAAAATATATACAAAATAAATACAGACATGTAAAAACAAAAATATGTATAAGATAATATATACAAGTACTAGTGAAAATGGAAAAACAAACATATTGAAAATGGAAAAATAAATATATTCGTGAGTATTTTGACAAAGTAGTTTTTTTTTTTTTTACAGCAATTCCTTTTCTTACTTTTTTGGGGGAGAAAACGAATTAATAATATTTTAAAAAAAATATAAAAAGCTACAAAATATATATTAGTTTTCAAGTTTGAATTATAATATGAAATAGCAATAGCATTATAGAAATTAAATAAAGTTGTTTTACTGAATGGACATTTTTTTACGTTTGCTCAATTATTGAACATGAAAATATTGAATGACTTCTTCAAAAAATTAAAATAATAAATCATATTTATTAAAAAATATATATATTTTGTCTTTAGGGAATAATAATTGGACCCCTTTACTGTGTCTTGGACAATGCTTGACCTTCAGAGAACATTGCTTGCAGCAGTAAGACTGGCAACTAAAGGTCAAGCAATGTCCTTTAAAAAAAGACACGGGATACTTTTATTTTTGGATTTTAATGTTAAACTCCGTAGTTTCGAAATTTTGATCGAAACCTAAAAGACAAGAGAACTCTTGGATCAAGCATTAGGGCAATAGCATTCNGGTTTTTTTTTTTTTTTTTTTTTTTTTTTTTTTTTTTTTTTTTTTTTTTATAGAACTGGTCTGCGTTTGCTTTACATAGTGATGAAACTCAAAAGATTGTAGAATTGTGTATGGGGTCCATCATTTGTTGGTTGGAAGAAACAAAGAAAATGATAAAATAAAATAGAAAACATCAAAAGGAGCCACCAGGAAATATCACTTGTTAATAATTATATGGATTTAACTGCTGGTAGAATTCAGGAGGATGAATCAAAATTTAATAAAATTAAACATTGGAGGAAAGATGTTAGTATTATATGTAGATGTTAGTTAGTTTTATTTAATAATAATCAAGCATGAGGTTAATCGGATTCGAATCGCGGCGATAGCTGGTCGAGGCATGGAGCTAGGAGTAAGTGGAGAAGACACTCCCATTGACCCACTCCTTTCAAAGGGAAGCAACCGCGAGAGTTTTCCGGCATCTTACTTGCTGCGTCGTTGTGCGCTCATACATCTTTCTATTTCTAGTTAATCCATGCTTTTTAACGAAGCTTGGAGGGCGGTTTTGAAGGGTTCTTAATTTGATTTAAAGTGTCGAGTTTAGTCTTTTAAGTTAAATAAGAGATCCATCCATCCAAGCTTTCTCCATTTTTTATTTAGCCGTTAGAATTTTCGTATTTCTAACTTTTAGAAAAAACATTTCAACTTGACAGAATTTTTGAAACAAATGGAATTCTTGGTAAAGTTAATATTAGGTCAAGTTCATTTAACAATCACTATGCACTTTTCAAAACAATTTCAAGAAGATAAAAAAGTTTATTATCTAGAAATTTAAAATTTATATTACTCTGATAGTTTTAATTCATAGGTCCATAAAGTCAGGTAACTAATTATTTTAAGAAAAGACA
>NC_092214.1:15494325-15503186 GCF_043381705.1 Parasteatoda tepidariorum | reverse complement strand
ATATATATATATATATTCTCTATAAATAGGAAATTGATTATTGCTAAATTTAAAATAAATCACTTTGAATTTAAAAAAGGACTTCGTTTAGGGATTAGAAAACCCTACGATTTAATAAAAATTATTATTATTATTTTTTTTTTTTAGGAGAAATACATTAAATGAAGGTATAGATCGTCTGCCGCATAAAAATTTTAAGCGTGTGCGCCAGAATAGCGATATAAAGCCAAATCTAGATAGATGAAACTGATGGCCGCTTTCTTATGAATGACTTGTAAAATAGTCGTCTTCAATGATTTGTAGTTACAAAAATGTTGGAGCTAAGAACATGCGAAAAAAATGGCGATGCCGAATAAAAACAAGTACCAGTCAAAATATCCGTACATAAAAAATATTTGTTAATGTGTGTGTGCGTTTTTTTTTAAATTTAGAACTGCAATGTAAAAATTATTTCGACAATTAAAAATTTTCTTCATACATTTCTAATATGATTAATTATTAATTTTATAGGATGGTCGAATTCTGCTAATTAACTTTGTGAAAGTTTTCATAAATAATTTTTCTGAATTTAAAGAATAGATTTTTTAAAATTTTAATAATGAAGTTATAAATGATAGAGGATAAAAAATTAATCCGATCAAAACTATTGTAATTTATCATTTCTTAAAAATGTAAATATTTCTTTTTATCAATTGAATATTTTTATTTTCCGTCTTTAAAATGAGAATTTCGATATAAATCTAGATAAATTAAACTGCAGCAAGATGAGAAAAATGCTATACATAAAGCTGCTTAAATTTTATTTATTTTTCCCCATTTTTTACTTTATTTTTCACTATTTTATTTTTCACTTTAAAAATTCGAAGCAAATAAAATTTACTGTCAAGAAAATAAAATTTATTGTCAAGACAAGCCATTAAAAAGAGTTTTTTTATTTAGGAAAGAAATTGCATGCTTTTTTCCTTGTTATGATATTTGCTTTGGAATTTCAAAGAAAAAAAAATAATCCCGTGTCATGATTGTTTAGTCATATATAATTGCATGATGTTGTGAATACATATCATTCTGATCAGAAGTTTCAATGGGCAAAATATTCCAAATTGAATCTTTTTTTAAATATTGTCATATTTTAGGACCCTGCACACACTAGAGCAGGGATGGCGAACCAGTGGCACGCGTGCCACTTATGGCACGTGACACAATATTTTGGGCACGCCACCGATCACAAAGTTTACTATGAAGCTTATTAAAAATTCAATTAAATTTCACAAAAAAAGAGCAATTAATGCCAAAAAAGCAATTAATAACCACAAAAAAACAAGCGAACAATAAATAACTAGCAAAAAAAATTAACAGTTCTGCTTAAACTAACATCTTATAACCCTAAAAAAAGTTATTTGTCATCCAATCTGCAACAACAGAAGTCACACTGATGTTACTTTAAGTTGAATTACGCGTATAACTGAGACATTGCAAAAGTTGAGAATTGCATTTTTTCGTAGTAAATAAATAGTTTAGAGTTGATAGTATTTATTATTATTTACCCAAAAATCACGAAGTCAAAACTATTTGTCGGCACGTCTATGACCTCATTGCAATATATTTTAGAAAAAATGGCACGTTGGTGCATGAAGGTTCGCCACCCCTGCACTAGAGTAACGCAACTTTATTTTTACCTCGACGTTAAAGATATAACTGTGAATATTTTTTTAAATAGTGACTTTTTTAAAAGGCGAGCACATTTGATGCTTAAAGGCCTAAAATTTCATCCAATTTCTACATCACGTGTTGAAAACTTTCGATTTGAAACCAATAAGTTATTTCATTTTTTATAACAATATATTAACCAGATTCAAAAAGTTTTATAAAATTGACACTTCATGACTTGTTTTATTACTACTTTATACTTTTCATGATTACTTTATTTATTTATTTTTAAGTCAGATGCTTCCATTGCACACAAGTGCCAGTATTATAAATTTTAAAATCAATATAACAATACAGATATTTACCAAAATTGTCTGAAAAATTAAGTAAAAAAATAATAGTAATAATTAATAACTTTATGAATTGAATCGGCTTCAAATGTTATTACTTTTTTTCAATTTTGATATATCATTTTATATCATATGTCATATGGTAACCAAATTATATATAGACGGAGCAATATTTTCATCAAAGTCTTAATTTTATATTAAATCAATTTTTTGATGTTATAAAACCTACGAAAGACAATTTTCAGTGTCTGACTTAATTCCATCATACCTGCCGTTCTATATACCGGATAATAATAATAATAATCTGAATCAAAATATTTTGGTTTTATTTGATGACCTACATTCTTAATAGCTTCTTTTAATTTTTTTTCTTTGATAGACAATATCAATAGAACTCTTTTGGCGTTAAGATTGTTGTTTTTATCATTAATTAACTTAAATAACGAATGAGGCATGTTGTTTTATCATCAATTTTCAAATTCATCATATCCAATTTTAAAAGTTCTATAATTAATTTGTTTTTGTTTAGTTTAAGTAAAATGATAAAACTATATTATTTAGTCAATCAAAAATATATTTAAGTAAATTTTTTAGAATTTTAAAATGTGTGTACGAAAAACAAGTTATTTCTTAAAAATAATTTCTGAAAGCTAAAAATATGAAAAAATGATATTAATCATAAAAGTATACATAAAAAATTATAATTTATTTTAAGATTCTGTCTGAAAGAGAAAAAGGAAGTCCCTGGGAAAAGAAAAACAGGCGATATTTTAAATTAGAAATTTTATAACATTAAATTAAGAAAGACCTTAAGCACAAAAATATACTTCCTCTGAATAAACATTTTTAGTGTTAACGAATTTGGATTTTTAATCCTTAAAATATCGCAATATACTACCTATCATAATGTTGAAGTGATCGCCATGTCAAAAACATTGTTCCAATTGTTTAGTCAAAGTTCCAGTCCTTTTATTTTCTTTTTCTTTTCTTTTTTAATTTTTCGGTGTATCTGGAACTGTTTAGGCGGATAAAAAATTCCACTAATTGTAAAATTCTTTCTCCAAAAATTTCATGCAAATCATACTATTATAGATAAGTCATTATTATTTATTATTAAATTTACGCTAGGAAAAGTTTTGTACTGCACAGTATAAAAAATTTCATGTCATTTTAAATGATGTAATTTCAAGTAACAAAATTTGAACAAAAGCGTCTGAACTGTTACTGAGAACAGAAATTTCAAAGATATCGGGCTTTGGAAATATTCCCAAACTATTTTGCCGATTTTGCGTAAATGTTTTTTTTTTTTTTTCATTTAATAATATAGTTTAAAATACGATGAATGCTTGCATATTTTACTCTTCTATACATTTGTGACTATTATTAATTAAAATTAAGTAATTATATTTATTCTTACAAAGTTATATTTTCTATTAAATTTTCTTTGTATAAACGAGTCTTATAACTTTTTGTACTATTTTTTTTCAGCATATTAACAACAGTCAACATATTACTTTCAAACAATTAAAATTGAAACGTAATGAAATTTCAATTACTAAAATCAAAGTTGTGTAGGATGTTTCGCGTTGCTTTCATTTTACAATCATAGCATTTATACGAAAAGTATTATGTAATCTAGGTTTAGAGCTTTAATTCACAGGAAGTAACGCCTACAAAATTGTTTATTATAGATATGTTATAAAATTAAAAACTTAAGTTAGTTTATTCTCTAGTTTTTATTTATTAATTTTAAGTGAATGAGCGGCAAAGAATATTTTTGCTTGGGCTTGGAAATTAGCTTATATAAATATTGAACGATTTTTTTCCACTTCAAATAATAGATTCATAGTTTGAAAAATGACACATTTTGGATTCTCCTAAGATTATTTGTGCACTTTTTTAGCCTTTAAGTATAACTCTGTAACTACTTGTGCACACTCAATTATTATAAAACTTGTTCTCGAGAAAATTGATGTTACGCACATAAACAATTTATAAACATTAATTATTTCTCTAATTTAAATGGGAAAATCATGAAACAGATATATTTAATAATAACAATGTATACAACTATACAACTAATTTGAAAATATTAAATCGGACAATCGGGACTTGGAATCGCCCCCCCCCCAGTCAAAAAAAAGTTGGCACGCCACTGATTATTTATCTTGTTCAAATGTATTCTTAATATAAAAAGCAAACGATCTCTCTTTTTTACCGTGGTAATTTATCTTTCCTGAAAATTAAAATTACATCAATATTGTTTTATAATGAAATATTCCACAACAATCATGTTTACTAATTAATTACAATTATATATTTTTTCTATGTAATTCTGTACACTGATAATGCTTTTAAAACACAATATTTTACTGTCAAATTTAAACAAAGTCATATTGTATAAATCTGAGTAGTTTAAAAAATTAAGTAATATTAAAAGTCTAGTATATTATTGTTCCCAAAAATTTGATTGAACTTATATTTTTAAAATATCAATCTTATTAACTGTGTTTTATTTTAGTTAATTTTAAAAATAGTATGGTGTATGTATACTGTTTCAAAAAAAAAAAAAAGAAAAGAATGACGCGATCTTTTTTTCTTTGATGGACTACGAGGCCTGAATTGCTCGAAACTTTTTGAATTTATAAAATCAGATCAAGTTTTTTTTTTTATTCCTTTTTAGCTCATGCGCAGCATAAAAGAACTACTTGAAATACTCATATCTTGCGCAGTTTTTTGCAAATTTTTTTAAATTTTAAATCAATGCATTTGTAATTAATTTTAAATTGCAACAAAAAGTTTGTTCAATTCCATTGAATATTTTTAAAGTTATAGCAAAAAACCATAAAACAAATAATTAGTTTTTTTTAATAAAAAAAACCATCATATCTCCAGTAATATTTACGCTAGGTTTACGAAATGTTATGCAGTTACCAAAAACAACAACTTAAGTAATTGGTACAGGTTCCAAGCTTAGTGCTTGATTTTCTGGCATCTGGAATAGGGTATTAAAAACTTGTTATTTTTCATTACTTATTATAGGTTTCTAAAACCTCTGAAAGCCAGAAATTGTATTTTTAATTAATTTAAAATTATATCCATTCTTTTCTTTTTCTCGAAATTTTCATTTTGGACGCGAGTACTAACACTTGATTTCATGTCAAAAGGTTCAAAAACTGAAACATTTTAATAAAACACTGATTTGATGCTGTTAAAAGTTAATATTTTATCGAAACGTTTAAAAATGTAAACGGTTTCAAAGAAATTTAAACATTCAGTAATTTTAACAGTTATATGATAGAAAGTTATATTTATAAATTTTTAGGAAATAAAATTAAATCTTAACAAAATGTTCTGAAAAGGGTAACGAGAATTTCAAAAACAAAATCTTTTTTTTAATCGATTTTTAGGAAGAAACAAAACTAAAATGATTCAGATAGATGTATAGGAGTTGTTAAACGAAGTGATAGTGTAATGAACCATCAAGTAATTAACAAAAAATTGCTGTTTTATGCTCAACACCCGTTTTCTTTTCTGATACAAGACCAAGCTGTCTTGTTCTTCAATTCCCCATGAAAATAATAGAACAACTTTTCATGTTTCAGGATTTTTTTCTCCAAATTTTGAATTATGAAAAAATATATCCATCTTGATTGCTAAAAATACTATATTGACAACACCTGGTGGTATAATCTTTAGGGGTTGCTAAAGAGATGTTTCATTCGTCAAATGTTTGGCGATGGGCATTTGTTAAAATTCAAGTGTCACCACTTCAAAGATCTATTCATAATACACATTTTCCCCTTTGACACATTGATGGATCATATCTATTGTTATGACCCTCTACCCCACCTTCAGGTTGGAAAATCCTAGGATGGACAGAGCACAGCCTGAATTCCGCATCCGGCTTACGTCGTCCACCGTGCATGCTTAAAATACCATCAGTTGTTTAATTGATAGGCATTTATTCTCTTAAGCTCTTCTGTACCATTGACTTTGGCAGGTCAACTAACTGCGAGAATGTCCAAAATATAAAACAAAATAGAAATAATTCTATTAGATAATTAGTTCTGTTTTCCACAGATGCAATCTACAGTGAGTTATTATGAAATTAGATCATTTCTGATTTTTAATCCAGATTTTATAGGATCATTTACGATAATTGTTGCATTTATAAAATTACTCATCACTATTTTTCCCCCTCATTCTTCTTCCTATCATTATTAATATATTAGGTTTAATAAAGAAAAAGGAATAATGAAAAGCATTATTATTTGTAAAAGTTATGTTGCATTATATACAGAGCGTAAAATAAAAAAAAGTGAAAAACCTGAATAACTCTTGATTTAATGATCGGATTTTAACTTACTAAGATCTCAATCTAAATGGTTTGAGGGCCAAACTTAAAATATGCTAATTAGTTGGTGCAGAAGATATTTTTTTAAGTTATGAAATCAGGCAAACGTGCTTCCTCTACCTACATATATACATATGTTGTTGTTGTTAAATTTGGATATTTGTCTCTCAAAATATGGATGGTATTCACAATATGAAAATTAAGATCTCAAAAGTTTTTTTAGGTTGAAAGTTTAGGCTCCTTTATTTAATTGCAGTTTTCATGCATTTCGTCATGTCTCGAAAATTTTTGAAACGAAGTGAAAAATTTTCTCACCTAATAATAAAATTCATTAACCTGAAAATAATTCCCTGTCAAAAATAGTTTTTTGTATGTTTCTGGTGAATTAATGTTCTATCATGAGTTAAACTAAAGTGATGAAATCACAATGAAAGTGTTATTTGAATCCAACAAATATCGATAAAATAATCCTTATTTAGGATAGATCAGGATTATTTTCATTTGCATAGCTATTGTTTGACATGTCTTTGGGTAATTTTAATGAGATATAAATAATTTTAAGCTATTATGCTGTATGCACATTATGCAAAATAAATTAGTAAAATAAAAGAGAACACAGAATTCATTAAATCTGAGGCGTAAAAACAGTTATCTTGCTCAGTTTTATCAAACTAATTATTATTAAAAAAGACATGATTTTAAATGCTACTAAAAATACAATAACTGAATTATATAACCTTCAATATTGTTGATGAATATTATTGCTATAAGGACCAATGTAACCCATGTGGTCGGCCAAGGTATCCCAGCCTTAGTATATGTTGGTTAATAAAATAAATAAACAAAATGAAATTAAAATTGAAATGACGAATTCTAATGGAATAGCTATTATATATTAAACTATCTCAATAATTGCTACCAGAATCCACATTTTTTAAAATGTGAAATAATGCTTATTTACTTACTTTTCATTAAATTAGATAGAAACTAATATATTATTTAGTAATTTAAATAATTAGGAAAATCTGATCTAAAAACTTTATAATCTTACTAATAACACATTTATTGTTTCGTATTAATTTTGTTTACAGAATTTAAGCTTTAACTAATCTTATTCGCATTAAATAAATTTAGTAAGAAATATTGTTCGTCACCTTTTGAGATACAATTCTAAAAATAGATGGATAATAAAAAATTGTAAACTTCAAATTTATGTTAAAAAGAGCAATAAAATAGTAAAATAAATAGCACAATATTAAAAAAAAAAGAAAAACACAAAATTTTAAACTATGCTAATTCTAAAATTTTAGGAAATACTCTCTCATGAATTCAACTAACATTGAAAACATCAAAATAATATATGAGAGAAAAACTAAAAACATGGATTTTAATAACTTTTATTTAATTATATAACGAACTACGAATCACTGATCAATGTGAACAAAATTAAAACTATTTAACTAATGATAATAATTGAAAAAGCAACAGTAAGGTAAGGAAACTCTACATAATTGTATCTGAAATTGGATTAACAATAAGTTAATTAAAATACATATCTATAAAAAATAACATTAAATAGTAAATACTACTTACTGAACATGATTTAAAAAAAAGAAAACGGCACGTGGTGGATACCAACACCCCAGGAGTGTGACGTCACGTGGGAAGAGCCCATGCGCGGGAGAAAACTGGCTCTCACTATCTCCTACTTGAAGCCGGAGCATTTCAACCATGATTTTTCCTCCCAAACTCCTTTTGTGCTAGCAGTTTTTCCTTGCAGTTCGAAGCGAAAGCTGTGCGTGAACAGTGTTGCCAGATTGGGCTACAAGTAGCGGATTGGGCTACTTTTAAAAGCCCCCGCTACTGAAAATTGAATTTTCGCTACTTGCTACTTTTTGGGCTACTTATTATTTTTCGAACGCTACAAATCTTAAATATGCGCTACTTTTTTTCCTTACTGAAATATATATATATTTTTTAATTTTTTCCCTTCCCATTATAAAATGATTCTGAAAGTTTGCAGCTTCTTTACCATTTTTAAAAAGGACATTTTTGTTGTTGTTGTTGAAAACGTTCTCGCTTCAGTTTTGGATTCTTGATATGTTTTACTGATGGAGTCTATAATCTTTCCATGTTTATGTTTCAAATCGTAGACTCGGGAAATCGCAAAGATATATATGGAAAAATGCACGGAGAGTATGATGGGGAAAATGTTTTTTAACTCCAACTATTATTAATCGTTTATCTTCTGGAGAAAAAAAATCACGTTACTCGCTTTGAAACTCAGAAAAATTAAATCCAAAGTCATTTTACCTGATGAATGAAAATAGTTGTTGTGAATGACAATGAGTTTCCAAAAAATATCGTACTGTTAAATGCTTTTTAGTGAATTCATTTCACTTTTGTAAATCACGATCTATTCACAGTTGCACGAAAAATAGGAAAATTTTTATATCTCTCTAGAGCAGGGATGGGCAAACTACGGCCCGCGGGCCAACTGTGGCCCG
>NC_092214.1:15484653-15493554 GCF_043381705.1 Parasteatoda tepidariorum | reverse complement strand
GATTTAAAAGGAATTGGCAGTAAATGAAAGTGACCAATGTATTGACAATAGATAAACCTCATTTATCATTTTTATCAAAAAATTATTTTATTTATTACATATTTGTGTACTTTTAGTGAATTCTATCATTTAATAACAATCATTTAATAACAACAATATTTGTTGTTAAAAATGCATATAACATTCAAATTTGAAGCAATAAAATAATAATCTTTGCAACCGTACATTTATCAACGAAATAAAATTGGGCGGTGATACCTGACATTCATGTGAGCAGGGCTACCCGAAATTCAATTTTTTTGTAAATTTGTAATTACTCGAACAATTTTTTAAAAATAAACTTCTTTCTTCGTGCAAATTAAACCTAAGACTACATACTTTAATGCTGTATGTATAGAAAAAATTATTTTATAAGTATTAAAATGAAGTTTGAACGAAACATTCAACCAATTTTTCTTAACTTCATGAATACTGTATTCAACAAATTTTCAAAACTATTGTTTACCATGTTAACAGCTGCATAAATACTTGAAACTTGGGAAATAATCTCTTTTTAATATAACAATTAATGTCCGATGGCACATTGACTTGAGAAAATATTCTATACATATGAAATTGACGTTGGACGGGGGTACCCGCTGGGCGGAGCTACCCGACTCTCCCCTAAATGATTAATGTAACGTCAAATAAAGAAGTAACGTTGAAAATATATCATTGTTCTCTGTAGCATTGATGATTTTATATTGATTCTTAAAATGATTTATGATTACTAATTTTATTTTTCTTAACAGGCTCCGGTTCTAAAATGATTCTAATAAACTTTAGTAAATTAACTTTTAAGAGATAATTAATTGCATAATAATTTAATTTAGCAAAAATGTATTTTTCTCGAGCTTAAAATAAAATTTATTTTTGCACAACGCAATTTAAATAAGATACAATAATTAACAAAATATTTAAGATTTAATTATGTTTTTTAATGATAATGTTAGATTTAATAATGTTGAACAGCCGACTCAATTTTGGGTTTACGACTACTAATGTTCAACTCCGTAGCCTTTGTAATTTTGAACCAATTCAGAAGAAACTCTTGGATCAGTACCCCCAGAGGTATAATTTGTTTTGGGAACATGGAGGACTTTGTGACTTGACATATTTAACGTACATCAGTCACCATTTACTACACGGGGAGTCTTCGGCCGGCAGGGTTCAAACCCACGAACTCTTAGACATAGGTCCAGTGCCCTACAAACCAGACTAACCCTGCCTTTCTACACTTTTATTAAGACAATACTCTTGATTAATTGGAACAGATAAAAAATACTTTGTCTAAAATGCATTTAAAGATTATTAGTTAAATTGCTTCTGCGCCAATTTGTCATAATGTAATTCAAGGTAGGCGTAAATCGTAGTTGCCGCAATTTTACTTATTAAAAACTTTATTTGAGATCATTCGGGATAATCTGGCTCATTGAGAGTTTACTGTAGAAATTAATAAGGTCTCGTAATTTCTACATAGTGTCTGCTTACTAATAAATCTTTTTTCTATTTAGAAAACTAGTGTATACTTGGTTTAGTGAAAAAGTTGTGTGGAAAATTTATCTGAAATTATATACGATGTATCGTCAGACCATTCTGCAAATTCTCCCGCTTTTTCGGAATAACAGAGTAAGTAGATTTCTAATGTTAAGTAATTTAGGATCGTTGTACTAGTAGACCTAGTAACGATAATGATTCTGCTCAAGATGGACCTTACTTAAAGCATATAAAAGAGAGGGGAAAAAATTCCCGGCACATCTCGATATATGAAAAAAAATGCAATTCAACATAAAAGTGCTCTATCAACGCCTCCTGTAACTGAAAGCCTCCACACGGTTTTTTGTAGGTAGTCTGATCAAACCACTATGAAGGTAAACCAAGTAGAGAAATAACCATTTAATATGAAATTTATTAAAAAT
The DNA here is from genome assembly GCF_043381705.1 of Parasteatoda tepidariorum. Lineage (NCBI taxonomy): Eukaryota > Metazoa > Arthropoda > Arachnida > Araneae > Theridiidae > Parasteatoda > Parasteatoda tepidariorum. The sequence goes on along the minus strand of NC_092214.1, from coordinate 15,491,596 downwards.
TAGAAAGTGGTAGCAAATATATGTCTAAAAATTTGTTTAATTTATGAATATAATTGGTTTGTTTTATTTACTTGTCAACCACTATAGATTCAATTCTCAAATTTATATGATAATATTCTCTCAAGTATTTTTAAAATAGAATTTGGGTTCCTGCGCACAAGTGGTTCGCTTTTTAAGTACTCTTCGCAGACTACTTATAAGAAACCGTGTGGAGGCTTTCTGAGGTAGGAGGTGAGGGCTCTATTTAGTGTTTTCTTCAATGTAAAGGCGCTTTCTACATTGTAATGGCGTTTTGTAAATGGAGTTAATATAATTGCACTGTCAAATATAATGGCGCATAAAGCAAGAATTCATGCTCGTAATTCATAATTTAATTACTATAGTAACGAAATATAAACATTTATAAACTTAAAATAACGTTACACAAATCTCAACTTTTTCTGAAGGTGTAACTTTGATTTATATTTTACAGCCATTTTAATGCAATAACCTCGGATAATTCAGGGCAAAAAATATCATTTTCATTGACAAGTATTACCAGGTCTTAATTATAATTTTATTCTATACAGGCATGTTTTTCTCATGTGCAACTTAAGGAGACCTTTCAGAAGACCTTAGAAGCTATCAAGAAAGGCAACAGAGCCCATAAATTCTGTGGTATTCTCATAAAAGCTAAAGAAGTCACTCAAGAAACTGATTGTTTTCACCCTCCTTCCGTAGAAGTTACCCTGAATAAAGATGAGTTAGAAGCTCATTTAATTATCTGTGAGCTAAAAGAAATCATTCATGAAGATAAGCCTGAATATATTCTAATTGATACGATTTTGGAAGCACTTAAAAATAGCTCTAATGAAGCACGTCGGCAGCTTATTTCACTTCTTTTTAGTATCGATACGGTTAACTTCTTGAATCCCAAGAGCCAGAGTTCAAAAGAATACTTAAAATATTTTATAAGTGAGGTTGGATGCTTTTTCAGAAATGCAAATACGATAAATCCTGATAGGATTTTAGATACCCAAGGAGTTTTAAGAATGGTTGAAACTAGATTACTAAATTATTCAGAGTACGATAGGAATTATAACTATCTGCTTTCAATAGTGAACTATGTAATTATTGACGAACATCATCACTCCGACGATCATAATAGAGAAATCGAAGCTTTAATGTCTGATGCTGTTTCACTAATTTCAACTAGGTTGTCACTACTGAACAGTGCCTCAAAATCTATTTTAGAGAAATGTTTATTGGCACGAAGATCTTCACTTGCTATTGACAGAGCTGATTCTGATTTGGAACAGTTTTATTTGGATAAGATTAGTTATTGCTACAGTATTTTGGACGAGGTAAATATGAACTTTTTTGTAATATTTCTTTAAAAATGTTCTTGAACACTGATATTTCGTGTACCGTTTACAGGGGTTAGTCAAGCTTTACCTTCTGTGAAGCCCCTCGGTACTTCTTTCGCCTCTCTCTATACGGCATTTTTGTCTTGATAGTTCGTTCACCAGGAGTTGGAACTCTATGGTTGGCACCCGCCTTCATCTCGTGGTTCGCGACGATACTATTTCGCTATTTTTGAGAGAAGGATGTGAACAATCCTGAAAAAAGTTGTTATTTTGGCGATCGTATGACAAAAATATTTATTCCGCAATCTTTATGTACATTTTTTTAACATTAAATGTTTCATAAATCTGATGATATTTCTCTCTTTTGAGGGAATAATTTGTCCTTTTTAAACATTTTGCTGGGAAAACAGCCGCTTTTAAATTTAAAATATATTTAATTAGATAGAGTAACAAAAGGTGTATAATAGCAAATGATAAAACGAAACAAGTGACTTAAAAAGAATTCACTGTTAGTGTTTGGCATGCATTAACGGTTGTCTCAATTTTAAGCGAGGAGATGTTTTTCCCTCTTACTCCCGCTCTGAAATGAACTCTTCGTCAAAGGATATGATGGAGCAAGTGGTAACTCTTGGTGAACGAACTACACTTTATCTAACAAAACTAATACTAATATAAAATTAATAATCGGTTTTTTTCCCCCTAGACAAATCTTAAAACATTTGATTTGCGGGCTTAAAAGTAAACCAAATAATTCACACAGAGGCCCTTAAGCATGCCAGCGAAAACATATGGCCACGTAGTTATAATCAGTTTTGCAACAGATTGTAAAATAATTATTACAACAATTAAGCTAACCATTAGTTGTCAATAAATAAAAGGTTTGGTTGATAAACAATTATCGAAAAAGTACTATTAAATTAATCATTTATCTTGGGGATAGTTTACAATTTAATTGAGTTTTAATCAATGAAAATTATATTTTTAGACATTATTTTATCAAAAGTAAAATATTGAATTTATAAGCCGAGATGAAACAATAACCTTTTATTATGGAAAGTACAATTACTATTGCATTACCCTTTTTTTTTCCATTCACAAAATTAACTCTATTGATATACAGTTATTTTAGAGATGGCAACGACTTCTTTGACAGTTTCGGTTCTTCCTTTTAAATAAAAAGAAATTAAAGCTGTAAAGCACAGGTATTACTTTTTAGTATTAAGGAGCGTATTTTTCTCCACTAGAATCTGTTATCAATTTTGAAACTTCTGTTAAACTAAAGCAAAGCGGAGTTCCATGTGATCGTTTATTCAAAACCAAGAAGCGAAAGCTACAGAAAATGAAATTGTTGCGCTGATTGGATAATAAATTTAAATATGAATGCGAACCTCTGATTGGATGAAAACTAACTGAAATAAGGGGAAAAAAAGTTGAGAATCGAATTAATGATTCAATGAACTGTTTGCTTCTCTTAGCATTAAATGAATCATTAAGCCAAATGAATCGATTCTTCCGAACCTATCTCTTAACATTAATATCGGCTCAAAGAGTTGATTTTTATGTCATTTTTTTATACTTTAGCATTACAGTATTTGAATGGTTCTTTGCGCTGGTTGTTCGACTCATTTGAGCGATTTTATATCTTTTAACATTAAAAGAACTGTTTTGTGACACGATTCTTTTCAGTATTACCTTATCCTCTAACATAAATGGGTACTTACAGAATGATGGGGGTTAAGAAGAGAGTAACCTACCTAAGTCATTTTTAGAAAAGAGGACATTTAAGAGGAAAAAAAATTATTGAATATTCAATTCACATCTTAATGTTTTCAATTATAAATATAAGTGTATAACCAGTAATTATGTTACACAGAAAATATATTTTTCTTTAAACTTTTTTAAGGGGTGGGATGAGGCAATTTTTAAAATCTCTTTATGGAGGAGATAAGTTATATGTCACACCACTCCATATAATTGTTTTTCCGTACTGTAGTTTGTTATTTGAAAATAATGTTCAAATTGACAAACGATGAAATACTAAATTTTCATAGCTTCGTAAATTAGTGAAAAAAATTTTTATTTTAATAAAAAGAAATGTGTCGGTATATGTTTTTATCAATGCATTTTTGTTGTCTTCTTAAAGCAAAAATTTAATTGTGTCGTGGAGGTACGGAATTTTCCCACCAGCCTTGGAGAAATGGGTTTCCGGGTTAATATGGATCGATTTAAAAGAATTGGTTGATCGGATTTTGTGAATCTATTATTTTTAATTAAGCTTATTTTGATTATTGAAAAGATTTTTTTTCTAAAATTAAAAAAGTAATTTAAATTATTTATTAATTTATTTCGCGTCATGCATTTTGAATTTTTTACGTTATTATTTGTGAATTTACCGTTTAAGTTTTTACTAATATCCTTATTATTAATTATTGATATTTATATTTTTAATATGAAGATCAATTTTATAACAAAAAAATATATTTTTAATAAAACTGTATTTTTATACAAATATAATAAAAATAAAAATGCATTAAAACTAACAAAAATTATTAGTATTACCTAGGACAGCAGTTCCCAACGGTGTTCTACGGAACCCTAGGGTTCCGTAAAGAATTGCCGGAATTCCGCTAGTGAGTACTTCTTACAGCCACAGACGACCTAACTGTAACACTCAGCTTCAGCACCCTAGTACAAGGTCTAAGACAGAGGTTCTCTAATAGTGTTCCACGGAAGCCTAATCTTCCGTAAAGATTTACAGGAGTTCTGATAGTGAGTACTTTTTGCAGCCGCAGACAGCTGACCACCCAACTGTAACAATAAGCTTCTGCACCCTAGAGTCCAATGTCTAAGACAGAGGTTCCCAAATGGTGTTCCACGGAACCTTATGGTACCTCGGAAAAGCTACAGGGGTTCCGCGAGTTAGTACTTTTTTTATAGTTAATGATGAGTATTGAAACCTCAGATTAGATATTTAGATACAATCTATAATTTATTTAATCTTTCGGTTACTTTAAAAAATTATTTCTAATAAAATGCCATTAAAAATAAATGGCATTTTTTAAGATAAAATATAATATTTCTAACAACAATATAATGAGTAAATTATGAAAAGGACAAGCATTAGTAATTCTCATCACGATCAAAATAATTATATTCTTTAATAAAGAAATATGCTTCCTTAATGACCAACGTTTATTGAGGCCAGTGTAGGTATCAGAAAGGTTCTGGGTTCGAATCCCGGGCAAGGCATGGATGTTTCTTTCTTTCTCTGTGTTCTATGTCCTTTCTTCTTCGTGTAATTACGTGAATATGGCCACTTATTTATATTATTTATTTCAATTTTTTTATTTTTAACTTTTGTACATACACTTAAAACGAATCCTTAATTAGACTGCATAAGAACTGCCTTCCAGACCAGATTTTGCTCTTGTCATGCTCAACAACACTAACTCAAATTTTAAAAAAAAATGCATTCTTCCATCAGATAAGTTATAATCATCAGGACTATGAAAATAAATTAAAAGTGCCAATTTATCACCCATCTTATTATATAAAAAACAAAATCTCTTTAACTGAGCAAGGTAACTACGACTTTAGAAAAGATACCAACTTCTTCACAGACGGTTCCAAAACTGAAACAGGCACTGCATTCGCATTTCTTAACAATGCTCATTCACAAACCTTCACATTGGATATTAACACCTCTATTTTTCAGGCCGAACAATTGGCAATATTAGAATGTGTAAAACACATCAAAAATAACTCAAACTTCAACAGACAAATAAATTACATAATCTGTTCAGACTCTAAAGCCCTAATTAAAGACGCAGGATCAGCTAACCTCATAACCAAAGACATTCAACATGCACTAATGAACACCGCGATTCAAATCTCTTGGATTAAAGCGCATAACAATAAAGAAGGTAATGAGAGAGCGGACGAATTGGCCAAAAAAGCAACACAAAGCATTAAAAATTATTCCTTTCCTCTCCCTGACACCTAAAACAATCTCTTAAATCTTTATCTAGTAATTGGCAAAACCAATGGAATAATTCCGATAGAGGAAGACGTCTGTTTAACATCATCAATAATGTCAACTACTTTAATTCAATTCCAATTAAACAAGTCATCTGGTTCCTAACAGGTCACGGCCCTTTTCCTTCTTTCTTTCATTACCTTCATATCTCGGATACAGACCTTTGTACCTGTGGTCAACCAGGTACACCAGAGCATTACTTATCCAGGGTGCGTAGCGTTTGTAAAAAGTACTTAAAGGTGCTTTTTGGGATATTTCGTTTTTAAAAGCTTTTAAAGGTGCTTTTTTCAGCTGGCGTTTTTAAAAAGTGCTTTTTTTCACGAATAATTTTTTTTTCTTCCTTCAATGATATTTGGCGGATCCCCTGCATTTCACGAAAAATGGGGTGTTTGCTACGTAATCATTCACATGGACTTCATGTAGTACCCACGTTATGACTTGCGCATGCGAGCACATTCGAAACTGAAACCCGAGTGCTCCAATTCGGATAGAGTCAGATCCTTATTAAATGTTTTTCTTTTTAATTTATTTCAATTTTATTCTTGTTTATTTTATTTTACTTCTAACACTTTTTTGATGTAGGGGGGTAAGGGTACCTTTGTTCTAAGTTCAGAGTCAAGTTGAATTCACTCGGTGATGTGGGAAAGTACTGATTGTTTCGATTTACGTCCGTTTCTTTTTGAGTTTTTTTTAATGCTAAAACTGTTCATTAAAAAGTTTTTGTTTTTCAATAATATCATTGATTCAATATGAATTTTTGAGTGCTTGAAAATTTTTGTAAAGTGCTTGAAAAGTTTTTAAAAAGTGCTTATTTTTGATTCAAAGATTTGGCTACGCACCCTGTTATCAACTTGTCTTTACACAATATCATGGCATACACGACTTTCAAACATTAATGATTTACATATTTGGCAAAAAAAACTTTCTTACAAATAAAACATTAAACTCTAAATTAATTAACGTAATGAATTTTCTAGCAGAAAACGACTCTTTATTGAAATCTTAATTAAACCTGACTTTTTAAGTAATCTTGAAAGTGTTTAACAGTTTTTGATTTTGTCCTTCATTTTACATTTCGTCCTCGTTTACATTTTCTTTATTTGTTTTCTTTTTGCTTCTTTTTTTTTCAATTATTATGTATATAACACAAAATTCGCTTCATTTATTGTTCTCTTTGCTTCAAATATTTTTTATTTTTTTTATTTTTTATAAATTTAACTAATGTGATACGCATTATTGTCATCTGTATTGCACAATTGTGCTTTGTAATTGTGGTGGTGCAGTTATGAATTTTGTAATGGTTTACTAATGTGCCGAGTTTTGTGCGAGCTAGACCAACACCTCCTAGAATAATGAAGGCCTCAGCACGGATCAAATTAGTAGTCTGATGTGACGAAGTTAACTGCGCAGTTGATGAAAAATAAGACAGATGTCATTACGTTCGGGGTACTAAGCTGCGCAGTGGTTGAAAATACGAAATATGTCATTACGTTTGGACTACTAAAGGATATTTATGGTAACCCGTGCAGAGGCCTACTCTTTTCTAGGAGGTGTTGGTTAG